>NC_028645.1:72904789-72908765 GCF_001406875.1 Solanum pennellii
TGTTACCCGATGCTCCGGGTGAACACCAACAGAGGGGACAAAATCCCGTTCCATGGCCCCAAGCATACTACAGAGGCTATGATAACATAGCAGACTCAGATGGGCCACTTGTCTTGCCTCCTCTTACCCACAGGCGACACCTTTGTGGTAACTAGTAGCCTGATGCAAATGCTCAGTGCCAGAGGTTTGTTTTCAGGGCTACCTTCTGAGGATCCACATGCCCATATAGCTAAGGTAAGGGCAGTGTGTAAAAGCTGTGTAGGGAGGCCTGATTTGGATTTAGATCTAATAGGTCTCAGAGTGTTTCCTCTTTCACTGACGGGAGAGGCTGCTATGTGGTTCACTGAGCTCCCATACAACTCAATCTTCACTTGGAACCAACTAAGGGATGTCTTCTTAGCACGCTACTATTTGGTCTCCAAGAAACTAAACCACAAAGACAGAGTGAATAACTTTGTGGCACTACCAGGAGAGTCAGTTAGTAGTTCTTGGGATAGATTCACCTCATTCTTGAAAAGTGTTCCAAATCACCGCATAGATGATGAGTCACTGAAGGAATACTTCTATCGGGGAGAGGATGATAACAATAAAGCGGTGTTGGAAACTATAGTAGGTGGATCTTATGGGGAGTGTCCTTATGCTGAGATCGCTTAAAAATTAGAGAAAATCTCCCGGAATAACAAAGCTTGGAGTACTAGCAAGTCTGATACATGGAGAAACACCTGTGCAGTCCACTCACAACCCAGCCACAGATGAGATTCACGAAGAAATGGCTCAGATGAGAACCGAGCTTGGGTTGGTACTAAAACATGTCACTGGGGGTGCAGAAAAGATAAATGCAGTCAACTACTTGGCTAAACCACCACCTCCTAATGATGAATGCTATTATGCGGAGGATACTTATGCAGTAAATGAGCAGACGGGGGGTTTCCAACCAAGCGCCCAAGGCTCAAATCAGGATAATTGGCGCCAAGGTCAAGGGACCAAGGTCGGAACTATGGTAACTACAATCGTGAGGGTCATTATGTCCGAGATGGAAACTACAACCGCGACAACAACTTTAACAGGGTAACTATGCTAATAGAAACGACAGGAATGGGCCCTATGTCTCTCCTCAGAATCGTGAAATTACTCCTAGGGATGGTGGAGATAGTATGGAACGAGTTAAGGATATGTTGCACAAAATGATGAGGAGGTTCGATGCTAGTGATGAGCACATTAAAGAGTTAAGGGGTGATTTAGCTAGTATTGGGCAAAAAGTTGATACACATGCAATTTCGATTAAGCAGATCGAGTTGCAAATGGCCCAATTATCTGCTACAGTGAACACACGGCAACCGGGCACTCTTCCTAGCAACACTGTCCAAAATCCAAAGGATGATGCGCACTGTATGGCAATCACTACTCGGGGTGGTAAGCAAACCATTGACCCACCTATGCCGTCTACTGAGGAAAATGTGAGAAAGGATAATCATAATGTGGTAAAGGGTAGTGGTGAAGCAGAGGAAAGTAATGGAAAAGATGCAGAAGTACCTATGAAGGTAATTTCCATGCCTAGGCCACCACCACCTTTCCCTCAGAGATTAGTGAAAAAGACCGAGGATGGTAAATACCGGCGTTTCATAACAATGTTGAAGCAGCTTTCTATCAATGTCCCTTTGGTAGAAGCTCTAGAACAAATGCCCGGGTATGCCAAGTTTATGAAAGATCTGGTTACAAAGAAATGATTGGTCACTTTCGAGGATGATGATAGACTGCAGCATTGTAGTGCTATTGCTACAAGATCTCTCGTGCAAAAGAAAGAAGATCCGGGTGCGTTCACTATTCCTTGTACAGTCGGGTCATTACATTTTGCGAAAGCATTATGTGATCTGGGGGCAAGATTAAATCTCATGCCCCTCTCGATTTACAAGAAGTTGGGTTTGGGTGACCTAAAACCCACTGTGATGCGGCTACTGATGGCTGATCGAACAGTGAAAAGGCCTATAGGGATACTCCATGATGTGCTAGTAAAAGTGGAGTCATTCATATTTCCGGCAGATTTTGTTATTCTTGATTGTGAAGTCGATTTTGAAGTGCCTATTATTCTTGGGAGACCATTCCTTGCTACAGGTAGAGCCTTAGTTGATTGGAAAAGGGGCAGTTGAAATTTCGGTTGAACAATGAAGAAGCGACCTTCAACGTTTGTAGGACCATGAGGCAGAGTGGTGAGCTCCAATCGGTATCCACCATATCCCACAAAGAAAAGATGAAGAAGGAGAATGAACTGAAAAGTGCAAAACAAGAGTTTATGGTTGGGGATTTAGTGCTTTTAGACAGTTCTGGGTCGCCTTGTCTTCCGGGCAAACTCAAGTCCAAATGGACTTGCCCTTACTTGATTACCCAAGTATTCCCTCATGGAGCAGTTGAGTTAAAAGCCAAGGAGGGAGTGCGGTTTAAGATGAATAGATAACGAATAAAACTCTATTTTGGGCATAAAGCATCGGGGAATGAAGTGATAGAGGCATATCATCTTGATGAAGGCAGAGTAATCAAGTGTCCTCAGTCGTGCCGCGACGTTAAATCAGGCGCTTGTTGGGAGGCAACCCAATACTTAAAGTTTTTTTTTCCTTCTTTCTTTCTAGTAATGGTAGCATTTTCCTACTAATGGGTTTTAAATTTGCAGGCACATCACCAGGAAATTCTGCAGAAAATCACTCTGCAACAGTCACCAACGGACACATACGACGGACCGTCGTTCTCTCGATGGTCCGTCCTGCACAACCGTTCTGGTTGTCAGAGACCCTGTTTCTAAGGGTCTCTCTCCATTTTTCTAAGTGTCCTCAAATGGACGAGTACGACGGATCGTCATACCTACGACGGTCCGTCCTGCATGACCGTTATGACGGTCAGAGACCCCTCTCCTAAGGGTCTCCATATTTTTTACAAGTGTCCTCTGACGGAAACCTACAACGGACCGTCGTACTTGTGACGGTCTGTCCTGCATATACCGTCATACTTGTCAGAGACTCGCCTTCTGGGTTCTCCACATATACATAGTCTAAGTAAGACACGACGGACCCCATGACGGTCCGTCGTAGTCACGATGAGCCGTCACCAAGCCCGTCGTGTGTCACTGTTATTATAGTATTGTAATTTTATTTTAATTTTTTTTGTGCGGTTGTTGCTGAGGACACCACTGAGGGTGTCCAGATTTCAGAGGAAGTGGGTTCCGGGGAACCGGACTCACCAGCTTGCTGATCGTTGGCGCTTTGCGCCACAGGTTTGCTTAACCTACCACTCTAGTATTTCAATTTTTATGCAGTGGGGACAATTTCATGTTTTTTTTTGGGGTGGGGTAAATGGAAAATGAGTGCTAGGGTGAAGTCTGAGTAGCCCAATTCACTATCCTCTTTTGGGGTTTTCTTGCCTGTGTTCTTTTTCCCCAAGAGACTGATTACTTTTTCTGTTGAACCGGCATGTCTATATCTTGTGTACATAGTTTAATTCTGGAGCATGATGGCTAAAATGATATCCTGATAAAATGGAAAATGATGAATGACTAGGCATAGAAATTGATAAATGTGTGGCTCTAAGCATGACATAGAGGTACACCAATGCATGACCCTAAGTCTAAAATTCGAACTAGGTGTCTGATAAACTGGTAGAGTGATGAGATGTCAAGTGAATGTTAGGAAGATTTGAATAGTCCACTATTTGTACTGAGCTAGAACTTGCATGGTTAGTCCTGCAAAAAGTAAGCTGTAATAGACAATTAGTAAAGGATCATAGGCCCTTATTCAATATAGCCCATTTTTAGCCTAAAATAAAAGAAAACCAAATGAAATTTATCCTTCTTGGATCCAAATGATTTGAGCTTAAAATAGACCTTTCTTTCTCACCCCAACTGATCTTTTCTGGGAATAATGTGTTGGCCCTGGTCCCTCCTTGGACATGTGCACCTCAGCTTATGCCAAAAGCATAAGTTGAGGGTGGC
>NC_028645.1:72909521-72909609 GCF_001406875.1 Solanum pennellii
GACCCAGCCGCGTTTTGACAGATTTCCAGCAAATAGAGTCCTTGTTTAATTAGGTTTTTATTTTTCTATAAATAGTTTGATAAACCTC
>NC_028645.1:72909729-72935703 GCF_001406875.1 Solanum pennellii
ACTCTTTCTCATTGAAGTAAGTACATGAATTCTTATTTAATATATTTGAATATTGTGATTATGATTATGGGTAACTAAACTCCATAACTAGGGTTGTGGGAACCATAGGCAAATAATGAGATAAAACCTAACTAAAATAACAATTCTAGAATAGTGTCTTGCATGTATTAATAATTCTTTCGCTTAGAAGTGTTTTTAACGGATGGCCGACCTTAGAACTCGCCTTAATGCTACTTGCCGGACGAAGGAGGTTGATAATAGGAAAAGAATTATTAACATTGATTTAGTGTATACTATCTAATAGGCTAGTATTGATTTGTACGAGGTAATAACTTAGTCAAATATCGAATACGATGCTTAATATGAGGTAAAGATAAGGGTTAGGATAGCAACACACGTAGCCGGACCAAGGTGCGGAGTGAGATTTTCTAGATGCCGGACCAAGGATTTAGAAATACATAACTTATCACTTTGCATGCAAGATACTAGGAAAGAATTGTTATAGTTAGAATTATCAAGTTATGAACCTGTGGGGAACATGTAAACCCTGGTTACTTTGATTAATTGATTAAACTCCAACATTCAAAGCTGTTAAGTGTCTCTTTCAATTTCGTTAGTTATTTTTATTCATTTAGAATTAGAAACACCCCTTTTATTGTTTTTTGCTTTCCAAGGAAGTCATTGACCGAACAATAGTAATAATAGATTGAAGTTAAGTCTAAACTATTTTCCTCGTGGGAACGATCCCAACCTCACTAGTTGGGTTATTTACTTGACACGACCGCTTTACTTCTTATTTGAGAAGTAAGTTTGAGCGTATCATCAACCAACACAAATTTTAAAATTATGAGAGAGAATCACATGATTCGGATGAGGGTGAACAAACCCATCACTATTAGAAATATACATTGTAAGAACCAAATTTTTGGCGAAAATCCTCAAAGCTCGATGATGCTTAAGGTTTTCTCCCTTTTTCTACTCTTGAACCTTTCCCTAACCCTTCAAACATTTTTGGAATGTATATAACTAATCCCAATCAGTTTATACCCCTAAAAGGGTGAAAAAACATGTGGTCAAAGTAGGGTATGGAAAAAAACTAAAACGACTCTCCTTAAAATGGATGGCAATGCCTTACTAGACAAGCTCTACTCAAACATGTAGATGTCCTTAATCAAAACTTGGAATTAGAACACTCGGCGGTGCTAGAAAGATGACTTAACGGCCTCCATTTGGTATCTCATGGACTTTATAACTCATCATGTGCTGAATGTTATGGTAGTTTGAAGTTGATCCAAAAATAACAATTTAAGAGTAACGTGTACTAATCTAAAATTTAGTTCTTTCTTATTTTAGCTCTTTCTAGGACCAAGGTGTACACATTAAGCTATTACATCAACTTTTTTTTTCTTGTCTCTTCTTTTTCATTGCTTCATCTTCCCCTTTAATAATTCAATAAATTTCCTGAATCTTTTGACAATTGCAATATATGTTGTTGAGATACATGTATAGTAAAAAACTTTGGCAACAAGATAAACCTTTTTTTTGGAAGCGGAGAAAGATCATGACATTCATTACAAGATGCTTTAGATGACTCATAAAGTATCAAAAGAAATATTTTCTAGCATTATTTCCAACGCCACTAGTTTTCTAAATTTGGATTTCAGATGAAGGAGATATACCCGTTTGAATATAGCCTTCCCAGTTAAGGCAATTCATTTGTTTTAAGGAGGTGAATTTTGGTCTTTTCCTTAACTCCCCTAGCCTAGATTATTTTTGTTAATTTTATAGGGGTGAAATCTGATTAAATTCAGTTTACCTAAAGTCTAAAACGTTTGGTATGCTACGGTTAATATAAAAAGAAGAAAAAGGGAGAAAAGCTTCAAGTGTTCAATATTTCTTGCGAGCTTTAAGGATTTTTGCCAAGAATTCGATCCTATTGAGAAATGTAAGTTTCCATAGTGTTGGGTTTGTTCACCCACACGCCAATAATGAGTTTCCATTATCTAATTTCATCCTTCAGATTGCGTATATTATTCCTTTGTTCTTGAAAGTGAAGGTTTTTTGAGTTCTTGAGATGGGAGTCTTGTGTTTAAAGGTTGTTCTTGAGGAAATTTGAGAAGATTTCTATATACATGTTCAAGTTTTACTATTCTAAGGAAGTTTGGAAGAAATTAATTTATTCAAGTTGAATTAGGACCAAGAATCGAGAATTATAATTCAAAAGTATGTTCTATGGGAAGGGGTAGGGCGATGATTCGTTGATGCACCAAAGAGGCTGGCGCACCGTGCCTACAGTGCACCAAATAGAGATTTTGAAGATTATGGGTTTTTACCCTGGTCTAGGAATGTTCCAGGGTCGCCTTCCCCTACTTCATTTCCGTTGATTGTTCCATCTAAGTTTTTTTTTAAAAAAAAAAACGTATCCTTGATATCTTCCTAATTAATAACTATCAAAACTACACCTGGCTATTGAGAAATCTTGTACATCAAAATCATAATTCTCAATTTCACATTTCAAATTCAAGATAGGGTTAAGAATAAAATATGAGGGAGTTCTTATGAGTCATTTTGAGAGGTCTTATGCAATCATTTAAGACATGAGTACGTGAGTATGAGGATAACGAGAGTTGAGTTACATTTTTTAAGATGAATATAAAGAAACTATATTGCCAAGAGTAAATACTTTAACAATTAAAATGAGGTGAAATCTTCATTTATGAATGAGTTCATGAGAAATTTTTAAGCATTATCTCTTTTATGAGAATCTTTTGACTAATAATCTCAAAGTTGAGGATGATGAAATATTTTAAGACATATGAGCATGATTTATATTATTTGGAGTTGTATTAAGCATCGATATGGGGACAAGTTTAGACTACCCAATGTTCTGATAAACCATGTATGCCAACATGGCTAAAGAGTCATACTTTTAAGATTATTCCTTATTGATTTTAAGCATACCTTTGTGAATCCAATAAGTTGAGGATGTCTTACACTCCGGTAATGTATCAGACAATATTGGTAGCATGGGCGAGTAAAGAGCTATTATTGTATTATTAAATATATTGTGTTCTTATTTTCTGCTTTAAATGTTTTCTTTATACCACATCTTGATTGTTACTTTTATATTGTATGAGTTGAGGTTGAGTTGAATTGAGATGAAGAGAGTACGTTTTATTTCTTTCGATTTAAAGCTTATATGGTATGATCAATTTTCTCCTTACATACTCGTGTACTCAATGTTTTCTCGCCTTTTGGACTGCATCATTTCATGATACTGATACATGAGTTTAGGATCATCAAAAGGCACTTAGTTGATACCACTTGCAGTTCGTGGCACACCCTTATTTTCCCTCAGAAATTAAATTGTTTGTTTTGAAAGAAAGAGTTTTTCCAATTAAAGTGACATTTCAAAAAGAGATTATTTTATTTATTCAGAGTCTCTACTTGGAATTGAGTTTTGGTGTTACAAGTCATCTTATTTAAATCCCTAATCAAAGGGAAGTCGACTCTTTATTTTATGGTTTGCGAAACCAAAAATCGGATAAGAAATTCAGTTGACCAAAGGGAAGGTATTAGGAACCCCTTGAGTCCCGTGCTTCTAGCACACAGTCGCTTTATTGACTTTTATATGACTTAAGATAATTTTGGATAGATTATATTTGTAGCTTAAATAAAAATGTTTATCATGTTTTCTTTAATTTATTTTGAACTTATTTTATACTATCTTGTTTTATCGGTGTATGACTTTTCATACATTTTTTTAATGCTTACAATGTTTTGGTTTCTTTTTCTTATTTTTTTTCTTACTAACTCTTTATATTTTTTTAACGTACTTTTTTCTTTTATTATTTTTAAAAAAAAATGTTTTATTCCCTTCTGAATTAAAAATATATTTTATTAAAAAAATTTACACTCTATACTTTTTGTTTCTTTTTATCTTAAATTTTTTTATTCTTTTCCTTTTCTCTAAAAGAATAACATTTTTTTCGTTTTATTACTTTCAACTTCTGACACCTTTTTAATATATACATTTTATGTTTTATTTATGTCATTAACATGAAAAGGAAAAACCACTAACTAAAATTAACATCTTTACATAATGAATCTTTGTCATAAATTATTTTCATCCTTTCAATTCATTATACCATAACTACACATATCATCATAAAAAATATGAAAATAAAAATAGACTTAAACAATAGTGTTACTTAAATGCGAAGTAAGTTATAGGTTGTTTAATCAAGAAATAAACTACGATTTTTCATTATAATTTTGCACTAAATATCACTACATAAAGGATCTTAACATAAATTTAGATGAAAGATTTAAACATACTTCATATTATAACATGAATAAATATTAATGGTTTAAACACATGCGAAATTTAACAATTTCAATATATTGCATTCCATTCTTGTATAATCATGACATAAAAGTAATACAAAATAAAATAAATTATAAGTTACCTCTTGTGAAAATTATTTCACGAGAAGAAAGAATTTAGGAACCACGAACTTGAAATCACGAATAAACCCCGAACTCAACTATTATTTGGTTGTATTTTTTTCTATGCGTGTTTTCTTTTACGTATGTGTATTCGTTTTGTGGTACTGATTTTCTTTGCAAAGTGTTTGTATGTATATTGAATGTCTCCCCTTTTTCTTTTTGCTGATTTTTCTTATTTAGATTGCTGAAATTTTTTCTTCCTACTTTGTAGTGTTTTTTTTTTTTTTTTTTGATTTTTTTGTCTATATAATAGGTAATAGTAGTGTAGGATGTGTGGATGTGGTGGTGTATGTGAAATGGGGTCAGTGGGGTAAATTGGTTAGTTTCTTTTTTTATTGTTACTAAATAAAAATAATAATAATAATATTAATTAAGAAAAATTAAAAAACTATATAAAAGAATATAAAAAGTAAAATCATTAATTTATTATTAAATGTTTCAAAGAACAAATAAAAATGTACCTTAAAGTGTGATTCTATTTTTTTTTTTAGTTTTCATATCTTTTAAAAATAAATTTAATAAAATAAGATAAAAGGCAAAATATTAATAACAAATATACTTGAATTCAGTCAAAACTTACGTATCTACAGTTTGTCCCTCTTTGACTGATAATACGAAGAGTTTCAAGACAAAGAAGTAGACAAAGTGACATGTTTTGATCGAACACTTATTTGAAAGACCAAAATTTGTGCGACCGAGTCCTTTTTTTTGACATCCTATATATCCCGAGTGATAAGGGAATCAGGTCACATCTATTTCAAAGAGATGAGGTGATGAATTAGAAGTTAAAGTGAGGTTCTATCGAGGCTCCAGGTCGCGACTCGTATCCTTACATAAAAAAAATTGTAAGCTAATAGTCAAAACAAAAGTTAAATGTACAAGCTCCTATCTATGAAGCTTTTCTTAAGTCTTCACTTGAATCTTGACTTTAAGATATCACCTTGATTTTTGGGTGAATATCTTAACCTTGAATTGGATTGGAGGCTGAACTTGTCACTTAGACTGAGCTTTTGATATTCTTCAAAATGATAATTTGAAATGCTCTTGAATGACTGCATGTTTTCTTGATCGGAAGATGAGTAGTAAAATATGTGAGGAGTCACACTGCTACATGCATTGAAGAAGCTTATTCTGACCATCATGAGATTGATCATTCTAAAAAAAGCTGAAACTTCGTTCTTGAATTTCAAATCCATGTTTCGCTTGAGGAAACCTGAAAACCATCACAAACAAAAGAAATAAACAAATATTTTGCCCCAATTTTCACTAGAAAAATTATTAGAAAATGTAAATAAAAAATATAAACTCAGACTAGGAAGTGTTTATCCTAGGAGAAAATAAAAAAAGGATCTCAGACTAGGAAGTATTTATCCTAGGATAAAAATAAAAAAAATAATGCTCTCAGACTAGGAAGTGTTTATCCTGGGAGAAAATAAAAAATAAAAACACAGACAAGGAAGTGCTTATCCTATGAGAAAATAAAAATAACGGTCTCAGACAAGGAAGTATTTATCCTAGGAGAAAATAAAAAATAACTTCTCAAACTACGAAGTATTTATCAATAGAGAAAATAAAATTTAAAAAAAAGTCTGAGACTAGGAAGTGTTTATCCTAGAAGAAGATAAAAATAACTGTCTCAGACTAGGAATGTTTATCCTAGGGGAAAAAAATAAAAATGACCTTTCAGAGTAGGAAGTGTCTATCCTAGGAGAAAATAACTAAATCTCATTATGTATGAGGGTTCTGCTAATACTACGTCCCATTGTTCAGGAGGGTCCTGTTAGTCCCATTATCCATGAGGGTCCTGCCAATCCAATTATTCGACAGGGTCCTGCTAGTCTCATTATCCAGGAGGATCCTGCTAATCCCATTATGAGGAGGGTCCTGCTAGTCCCATTATCCAGAAGGGTCTTGCTAGTCCCACTATCAAAGAGGGTTCTGCTAGTCCATTTTTCAGGAGGGTCATGCTAATCCCATTATCAAGGAGGGTCCTTCTTGTCCTTTTATACAGGAGGATCCTGCTAGTCCCATTATCTAGGAAGATACTGCTAGTCCAATTATGAGGAGGGTCTTGCTAGTCCCATTATCAAGGAAGGTCCTACTAATCCCATTATCCAAGAGGGTATTGGTAGTCTCATTATCTAGTAGGGTCCTGCTAATACTACGTCCCATTGTTCATGAGGGTCCTTCTAGTCCTATTATCAAGGAGTGTCCTGCCAATCCCTTTATTCAGGAGGCTTTTGCTAGTCCCATTATCTAGGAGTGTCCTAATAGTCCCATTATCCAGGAGAGTTCTGCTAATTCTAAATCTTATATTGAAGAATATGTTATTAAACAAAATCATCATTTAGAATCACCATAATATTTTTAATTTTTAGTCCAGTTTCCACTAGAAAACATTTTTTTATGAATTATTAGTAGCATGAATGAGAAATACATGTTCCCAAAAGAAATGCAAGATAATATGAAATTATGGAGTTTGTTCCCTAGAAATTAATGATGACATAGTATTTGTTACCTATTAACGATAGTATTTTTTTTAACAAATAAAACTATGATCAGTCTTTAAGTTGAGGAACTTTGAAAGTCTTTTTAATTTATCATTTTTATTTCTTTTTTTTTTAAAAAAAAAAGATGATCCATCTTTGATCATTTGAGGATATAAGATTTTATTTTTTGAGACCAAGCCCATTGTGAGACTGACTGCCTACGTATCTTGTATAGCTAGAATCAGGTCAAACATAGTTCATAAAAATCTAAAATTATTTTTTTCTTGATTTTTCCTACAAAAGATATCTTTTGAGAAATGAATCACTTTATGGTTGACAATGTTTAAACATTAGTTGGTACGAACAATTAGCATGATGCATATGAGTCATTTTCAACTACTGTCAGACAAATTTGAGGTCAACTTTTAGTAATCACTACAATTTCAAATGGTATCTCAAACAAACTTAAGTATTTACCTGAGTTCATCTTGCCTAAGTTAAGGGATAAAATTATTAATATCTTCATGTTTCAAGTTCCCTCGCAACAAATAAAGTCCTACTTTTCACAATAGAAGTGTTTCAATCTTAGGACGTTTTATATCCAAGCCACTCAAACTCGGAAAGATATTCAATGTATGAGATTGAGATACAATATGTTTGGCCCTTGTGTAAGTATCCATTGATGTGAGAACACACAAAATGGGATCAAATCGGACTTGTTATTGGCTAGTAATGTAGGTTTGGAGAAATGTAGCATATTCATTTGATATAAAATTATTATTTCCTCCTTAAAATTTGCACAACTTTCAATATTGTTTTCATTTTTGCATTTGATCTTTGTTATCTTCAATTTTTTTCCCAATCATTTTTCTTTATTTTTTTATTTTATCTCCTTTCATTTTTTTATTCTAGCTTTTTTGTAATTTTGCTTGAACTTGCACATACTTTATCTTTTTACTTTGATATCCAACTTAGATCTCGGCACTGTGTATCTTATTGATAGTGCGCACATGGAGGTGATATCCAGAAAATAGTGCATTTATGCACTAAAAATGATATATGTGAAGTTGTGGTTATTCAAATAATAGTGTTTCAAGCTAGAAATGGGAGTCCTACGAATAACATGACATTTGGTAGGCTTGAAAGACACAATCGGATCAAAGAATGCCTATAATCATTTCCCAAGTTAAATGTTGCTCACAATTTCACTTTAACCAACATTTAGGCCAAATTGTAGATCAAAAGTCATTCCATTGAATTTTATATCTAAAGTTCACCACACAATGCACAGGAAACAATGAGGTCGAATTTGTTTTAACCTTATCTTTAAGCAAAACAGTTTCTTAAGTATAACATAAACATATCAAGAGACACCAAAAGAAGTCTATAGGTCACAACAAAGTTAGTCCGTCTTGTCAAATAATTTAACACTTTATTAATTTTCTTATACACACTTCTAAGAATGTTGGTACCAACCAAGTCAAATTTTTCTAAAAAAAAACATTTTTGCCCAGTTTTTGAGACGAGGACTTTTTTTAGAGTTTTTTTGTTGAACCGAACCTTAAAATAATAAGGTTACCTACATATTTTGTCAAAGCAAGAATCAGGTCTGCGTAGTTCAGAAATATTGTAAACACAACATTATTTTTTATAAGAAATACTTCTCTTTTTTTATTCTTGAAAGATCACCGAAGCGAAGAGGGTTGCCAACGTATCTCAGCGAGTTGAGAATCAGGTTTGCATAGTTTTTAGGATTTAACCTTTTTTATTATTTTTTTAAAAAAATGTATTCTATCTTTCAAAAACTATTTTTATTTTGGTCATGTTGTTGTAAAAATACAAATGTTAAACTTTTTGATATTTTACAAATAATTGCTATATTTATTACATTTGGAGGAAAACATTTTTTTGTTTACTAATTTATTCAAACGTTTATCGAAATTCAAATAGTATATTTGTAACATATAGCGCATAAATTTGAACCCAATGTTGAGCTGCATTGAATTAAAAATGCATATGAAGCAAATAAAGTGAATCCTATTAAGAAGTGATGATGCCCAAGTAGTACCCCCTCACCCTATGTCCGAAATCTCAAAGACACACTTATACAATACTAAGGTCCTATTACCGCCCAAAACTTATTTTATAAGTAATTTTCTACCCCTTTTTGGCCTATATGTCACAATATTGTGGGGCCAACACGTGTTGACTTTTTTTTTTAACCTAGTGCCACGTAGGCCGAAAAGGGGTAGAGAATTACTTATAAAATAAGTCAGGGGGGTAGTAGGACCTCAGTATAGTATAAGTGTGTCTCTGGAATTTCGAGCATAGGTTGAGCGGGTACTTGTGTATTTTCCCTATTAAGAATAATAAATGTCTGAGACCTGTTTTACTAAGTTTAGCAACCTAATGGAATAGGTGTCTAGACTAGCTGAAAACAAGTGGACAACTCCAGTCGAGAAGGGATTGTGTACCCGTAGAAGAGCTTTTTAACCTCATTGTTTATCCTCCCCATCCTAAGATGTGTTACTACAGAATCCTTCTGAGGAACATTGTCGCATTTCTTGTATCTCATGACTCGGGAGTGTAATCGCATCTCCGAATAAAATATCTAAGAAGACTCAAATTGGTGTGTATAGAAGACAATTTATATTAAATTCAAACAATATCATAGTGGTAATCAAGTGGATATATACCACATTAATATAACAAACACAATAAAATTAATAAGAGTCATATACAAGGCAATACTTACAAGCCCAAATTCTTGTTATTCCCCACTGGAGTCGTTATCTGTCATACCCCTATTTTTTCTCTCAAAAATTGAATTGTTTGTTTTGAAAGAAAGAGTTTTTTCAATTAAAGTGACATTTCAGAAAGGGATTATTTTACTTATTGAGAGTCGCCACTTGGAATTGAGTTTTTCTGTTCCAAGCCACCTTATTTAAATTCCTAGACAAAAGGAAGTCGACTCTTTATTTTATGGTTTGCAAAATCAAAAATTATTAGGCACCCCTCGAGTCCTGTGGTTCTAGTACGATTGTTTTATTGACTTTTATATGACTTGAGATAATTTTGAATATATTATATTTATTAGCTCAAATAAAAATGTTTATCATGTTTTCCTTGATTTATTTTTAACTTATTTTATAATATCTTGTTTTATCAGTGTATAATTCATACATTATTTTTAATGATTACAATGTTTTGGTTTCTATTTCTTATTGTTTTTCTTACTACTCTTTATATTTTTTTAACATCCTTTTTTCTTCTGTTATTTTTTTAAAAAAATGTTCTATTCCCTTTTGAATTAAAAAAAATATTATATTGAAAAAATTTACACTCTTTTGTTTATTTTTATTAAATTTTTTTTTATTATTATCTTTTTAAAAAATAAAACATTTTATCATTTTATTACTTTCAACTTATGACTCATTTTTTATATATATACATTTCATGTTTCTTTTACGCCATTAACATGAAAAGGAAAATTCACTAACTAAAATTAACATCTTTACATAATGAATCTTTGTTATTAATTATTTTCATCCTTTCAATTTATTATGTAATAACTACACATATCATCATAAAAAAAATATGAAAATAAGAATAGAATTAAACAATAGTGTTACTTTAATGCGAAGTAACCTTTAGGTTTTTTAAACAAGAAATAAACTGTGGTTTATCATAATAATTTTGCTCTAAATATCACTACATAAAGGATCTAAACATAAATTTAGATGAAATTTTTGAACATACTTCATATTATAATATCAATAAATATTAATGGTTAAAACACATGCGAAATTTAACGATTTCAATATATTGCAATCCATTCTTGTATAATCATGACATAAAACTGATACAAAATAAAACAAAATTATATGTTACCTCTTGTGAAAATTATTTCACGTGAAGAAATGATTCAAGAACCACGAACTTAAAATCAGGAATAAAACCCCGAACTCAACTGTTATTTGGTTGTATTTTTTCTATGCATGTTTTCTTTTACGTATGTGTATTCGTTGGTGGTATTGATTTTCTTTGGAGAGTGTCTGTATGTATATTGAATGTCTCCCCCTTTTTTTTTGCTTATTTTTCTTCTTTGCATTGCTGAAAAAGTTTTCTTCTTACTTTGTAGTCTTCTTATTATTTTATTTTTTTGTGTATATAATAGGCAATAGTAGTATAGGGTGATGTTTGTGTGGTGGTGCATGTGAAATGGGGTTAGTGGGGTAAATAGTTAGTTTCTCTTTTAAATTGTTATTAAATAAAAATAAGAATAATAATATTAATAAAGAAAAATTAAAAAAACTAGATAAAAGAATTTAAAAATTAAAATCACTAATTTATTACTAAAACTTTGAATGAATAAATAAAAATGTATGTTAAAGTGTGATTCTATTTTTTTGTAATTTTGATATCTTTTAAAATTAAACTTAATAAAATAAGATAAAAGTCAAAGTATTAAGAAAAAATATTTAAGTTTTATAAAGGGTATAAAACTTAAATTCGGTCAAAAATTACGTGTCTACAGTTCGAGTTAATTTTTATGAGCCTCCTTTATTCTAGAGGATTCCTTTTGTATTTTGAGTTGGTTAAGATGTCCTGGTCTTATCCTAACTTCCATCATAGTATTATAGATTCTTCACAGATAGCGGTATTTTGAGGATTCATTTTTTCCATCTTTCTTGGGATATTTTAATGATTGAGTTAAATGTTCATGTTAAATTATATACTTCAGTTATCTATTGATTTAGGTTATTATTATTGAGACCCTATGAGAAAAAAATATACATTTGAGTTCATTTATTGTTGAATATGTCTTCCGCTTAGTATTGATCAAGACCAAGGGTTCACTTGGGGACCAACAATGGTTCTCCAATGGCAATTACGCTCGGGGTGTAGGCTCAAGGCGTGAAACATCATTATGAGACATGTGATGATACAACTTATTTCCCACATTGTTAAAACAATATTATATTGTGCAGATGTGTAGGAAACCTCAACTAAGTTTATCCGTTAAGCAATAAGGATTCATCTAAAAAGTATGATCATGTACCCATGTTGGCAAGACATGGTCTATGAGGATTTTGAGTTGTCTGAACTCATACCCATATCTGTGTTCAATACTACTCCTAATAATATACATACTTATTCTCAAATGTATAAATCATACTCTTTCTCTGGAATAACATAATTTCTCAAACAATCCCTCTTAAAAGAGGTTACTGCTCCGTACTCAATTAACTCTTTTATTTTTCTCAAAATATACGACATTTTGTCATGTAAAAAAGAAACATTTGCAAAATGCTTAGTTCCATTATACTCTTGGTAAAATATTGGTTAAAACATATTCAAACTTCTCTCTACTTACTAAAAATTTAAAAGATTCTCAAAATTTATACCTCAAAAAAGGGTTCACGCAGAAATAAATACATAAATGAATCAACTGAAGGATACTCAATTCAGAGGGGTCATTAAGAAATATTGTCATGAACGAATCAACTAAAGAATATTAATGCATAACATATAAAAATTCAATAAGAAATATAATTTCAATAAAAAACTTGGAACTCATGAACTAAAAATCAACTCATCGCAAGAATAATCAAATCCAGGAATTGATATCAAGATTATTGTTTTACTTATTTGAAAGTAGATGTACGATGTGAGGACCAACTATTCCAAAACTATGATAGCCTCACAAATTTGAATGTATAAGTCTCTTGAGGCATCTTGAAGGAGAACTTGATCAATATCCTTGAAACCCTAGTTTGAAGGAGAACATTCAATTAAATCTTTCTTCAAATTTTTGAATTCGTTTATGAAATTTCTATGACCAAGAATTATAATATTCTTTAGTAATTCATAATTTTAGGGAGGAATTTGTGTTTGAAAGAATGAAATTCTTCGAGAAGGACATACATTAAAGAAGAATCTTTAACACTAGTCATCTACATTATTTTTCCTTTGGGTTTTTCCTTAGGATTTCAGAGAGAAGAGAATGAGGGATTTCAAGATGAAAATATTCTTGGTTTGGGCCTTTAATTAGTAAAAGCATCCATTGTAAGAAGAAAAACTTGACCCTTTTAAAATTTTTCTGTTGGCTAATTCATCACTGCACTATATCAGGTTACTAAAAGGGTTATAACTGTGTGCTTAAAATTCATATTGACGAAAATTTGTGCCGTTGGAAAGAAGATTCGAATAACATTAATTTGATTGGTTATGGATCACATAGATCCTTATATTCTAATATATATAATCTTTTGATGTTGACCCAAGTATTATTTAACATTAAAACTTAATCGGTATGGAAGCTTTCAACTCAACTTTGTGCTAGGAGGTTCTAGTGACCTTAATTTATATCCAAATTCATTCTCGCAATAACAAATTAACCTAAGAATCTAACAACACTTAAGAATCACAGGCACGACCTTATATGTATATTCAAGAATAGTTCAGGTCATCACTTAGAAAGTTTCAAGGTGTTATAGAAAATTCCCGAAAATGACCTTCTTGTTCATTACATCGGTAAGTCCAAATATATGATGAAATTTTTGATTTTGAGTGAATGATTGGGATTAAATAAATATATTTACCCAATTATGACCTAATTTTCAAAAATTTATGTTTGTAGTTTGAGAGATTGATTTTACACTATTTCAAAGGGATTTTGCTCAATCTAATCTTGGGAGAACATTCTTACCTTATATTTAATTTAATTTTCCTCTACATACTCATTTATTTTATGATTAAATCTCTATATATCTTGGAAAATTTGTGGTGGGGTTGTCGTACTTTGTCGAATTAACAATTCTTTAATTTGGAGGTCAAATAGTCATCGGCCTTTGAAGAATTTTGTTTTATAAGATTCTCATTATATGAGTAACTTGATTTTTATTTTTTAGCAATGTTTTAACTTGGAGTCTTGGAGCTGACTCCATAGGCCTAAACTAGCAGTATCGAAAATGAGATCTTTAAATTTATGTGATTATGTATATGTCATGTTTCACCATATTAGGATCGTTTGGGGGTATTTTTAAAGGAAAAGCCCTTTATTTGACTATTTAATTAACGCATGTAGTAACTTTCTTCACTCTTCTAAAGTGTTACAATTATTTAATTTTTTGAACTAAGGAATTATGAGTAGTGAAGGACCTCTATAAATGAAATAATGAACATTTATGTGAGTATGAATATCATGTTATAGGTAGATTACTGTATATCTATTTTTTGATGAGTTTGTGATATGTGACAATGTTTCTGATAAACTTTATGTAATTGTAACTTATATTGTTCAATAGGTTGATATTTTACTACCTTAATCATATTAATGGATTCTCATTATGGTTGTTATTATTGAAAATTGGTATATGATATTGTGTATTGAATTTAAATGATATTCTTACAAAATAAGAGTTAACTAAGAAGATAAGGTGAAGTTAGCATATTGTAAATACCTATAAAATTTATGTATCTATGTGAAAAATAATATTCTTAACATTACGTGGCGTATATACGTATACTCTTAGGATCAATATTGTATAATAGTTATTAATAATTGGTATCAGAATTGTACACTTGCACATTATTTATATAAATTCTTGTTATCAATATGCATACTATTATACATCAATTATAGTTCTACATCTGTGCTGTATATGAACCTTGTGACTTGTCCATAGACCCGATGATCTGACAGATTAAGAGAGTGTACACTACATATGCATTATTGTTTCATCCATATATCAAAAGCAATACCTTCAATTATGGGTGAGCTACTTTGACTAGGTTACCATGGATTTTTCAAGTTTTTATAGTCCATTGTTCGGATTTATACTCTCTTATTGTGTTTGGGACTGTATCCCTATATTCTAGACCAGTAGATAGTTTTTGTTCACAAATTTGAGGTTTTAGGGTTATGGGTACGATTCTAGACTTTAGCTATAAAACTTGAATTCTATTGACTGAGAACGATTACATTTAAGTTGTTTGACTATGTGCATGTTAGTAAATAATTTGTTCTCTCAGCGGGGGTTTAGTGCGGGTGCTGCTCACGGCTGATGGAGGTTGTGACAAAGTTGGGATCATAGTTTTATGCAAAAAATTGTGGTCGGACCCCAATTTCAAAGTCA
This sequence comes from Solanum pennellii, assembly GCF_001406875.1. Taxonomy (NCBI): domain Eukaryota; kingdom Viridiplantae; phylum Streptophyta; class Magnoliopsida; order Solanales; family Solanaceae; genus Solanum; species Solanum pennellii. The sequence continues at coordinate 72,924,869 of NC_028645.1, forward strand.
AGTACTAGGTTAGGAGCTGGGTGCAAGGGTCGGGTCCCAGCTTCAATGTTGGGTGTTGGGTTCAAATCCAAGTTTAGGTATTGGGTCTGGATTCGATTGTAAATAACTAGCTCAAGGTCGGATCTCAAGTTAGATGTCTGAGTCGGTCCCAAATTAGTCACAAAATTCAGGTTTCAGAGTTAGAATTACGATATGATCTTGATATGGAGGTTGGGTCTTGGGTTAGTGTTGGGGTCAGGTCCCAAGAAAAATATAGGGGTCCGGTCCAAGTATAGAAGTCGAGCCCAAAGTGAAAAATTGAGTTCTAGGTTGGTAGATAGATCATATCTCAATTTGAAAGTCGTGTCTGTGTCAAGAGTTGAATTTTTTTTTTAAAAGTTTGTTGTTAAAAAATATTTTCTACTTCAAAATTTCATCTTCACCCTTACCCCCAACCCCACCCCTCACCTCAAAAAAAATTTAAGTTTATTTTTAAAAAATATTTTCAATTTCAAAATTATTTTCTACTCTATTAAAAATAAAAGATATATCTCCAAAACATTTTTTATTCAAAAGCCAAACACTAAAAATCTTTTCCAGAAAAGTTTTTTACTCACCAACCAAACATTAGAAAATAAGGCAAAAATCTACTTATTTTCCAACAAAACATTTTCCTTCGTACGAAACACACCCTAAGTTCTTCAGAAAAACAATGGACTTCATAATTGTTGTGATAGATGATTTGTTTGATGTATTTAAGACTAGAAAATATTCAGGATCATGGTAAGTTGTGCCCACAATTTTTTTGATTGGAGATGAGATGTGCTTACCATCCGAACAACTACCTTTAGTTTGGTTGTCACTAATCATATTCCTTATGTTCCTAAATATCTCAGTCCATAAGCTTTAATTGAACTATGAAAAATAAAATATTTGGAATCATTGTGGCCTCCAACACATTGTGAACTTCCTAGAAGATGCTGTTTTAACTAACGAGGTTCTCCCGATACCATATTATGAAGCGATTCTGCAATAAAGACCAACAAAAATACTATTCACTAAAGATAAATTTTGATAATCATGAATATGCAAAAATTTGGAACAGATTGAAACGTATGAGAGTTGATGAAAGACTAATTTTCATAGTATAGATAAGGAAAGAGAATGAAAGAGACACTATTAACAACAATGTGGAATGCTAAGCTTATATAAGGGTTAAAGGTTGAAGAAGATATTGAAAGAGTATATCTGATGTAAACTAGTTCTTTAAAATGTAGGTTGCATGTGTATCTCAAATTATATATTTAGTACATGATAGATAACATACATTATTATTTTACATTTATCTCAAATAAAAGATTCAGTGACTTGAAAATAAAATTTTGAATTAGCATTTGAATCTTTGTTTGTACACACGCCACGAAAGAGATGATTACAACGACTCAATCTGTCACTACTTACCATTTTGTTTAAAATTAATTAAGTTTCTATCCGAAATATTCATCAGTATTACCGTCCACATTGATTGATTTGCATCTTTCTAACTAATTGGCCTCCCGGTTAGATGAATGATTGACGTCCTTCTCATCAGTAATGTATAATTTGACGGATAAATTAAACATTTTCATAAGGAAAAGGAGTAAAAGGATGTGTATGTTAGGCTATGGCCTATGTTCCGGCCTAAGGCCCATGGCCTAATCCTACTTGAAAAAGGATTGAAAGTATTCTTTGGTTTTCAATTTTATTAGGAAAAGGATTGGAATTGTAATCCTATTTGTAGTTGGTTTTGCTTTATACGGAAAAGAACAACTCTATAAATAGAGGATGGTCTTGAAAGAATAATTCAATTGCTCATTCATATTGTCTTTTAAAGACGTTAGGACATAAAAGAGGTTTTTTGAGAGAGATTTCAACAATAGAGAACAGAGAAGAAAAAGGGCTCTTTTGCTGCACTCTTTTTCTCTGACCAATAACCTTTAGATTGTGTTTCTCGATTAACTAACCGTTGGATTGGGCTAAAATTTGTACTGAATGTTTTTGACATCTTGTTGGTTGATTTTAACGGTGGAGAGTACATTAAGAGGTCAGCAACATCCTGGTTTATGTCCCGAATAACAGCTGGGTTTGGGTGGTGTTTCTTTCTAGTTGTATTTTGTTGGTGTAGCTATTGTTTGTTCTCTTTTAGCACTTGTTCTGTAGATTTTATAAGAATATTTGTAACCCTCTAACTGGTATAGTGAAGCAATTCCAATCATGGAGATCCCGTGGTGGTTACCTTCGGTTTGAAGGGTTTTTCCAAGTCAAACTTGGTGTTCTTTATTGTTAGATTTTTGTTTCATTTTTCCATCACAACAATTGGTATTAGAGCTAGGTTATCTATATGGAGGGGAATATGATCAAGATGGTATGTCTAAACGGAAGAAACTACAATATATGAAAAATCAAGATGAAAGATCTATTGTTCATGAAGAAGATGCATCTTCCTCTTCTTTTTGCTCATATACCTGAGACTTTGACCGATGAAAATTGAGCATTTGAGCACCAACAAGTATGTGGATATATAAGAGAATGGGTCATAGATAATGTTCCCAACCATATTATGAATGAGACAAATGCTAAAATATTGTGGGAAAAGTTGGAGACGCTTTACGTTGTAAAAACTTGCAATAACAAAGTTGTTCTTTCTAAGGCAATTGATGACCTGCAAATACAAGGAGGGCAGTCCTATTCTTAATCACATAAATGATTTTCAGGGTATTCTTGATTAGCTATCAAGAATGGGTGTTAATTTTGATGATGAAATACAAGGACTATGGCTTCTTAATACTCTACCGGATTTTTGGGAAACTCTTCGTGTTTCTTTAATAAATTCTACCATTGGCGGAAACGTGACTATGGAATATGCAAAGAGGGGTGTGTTGAATGAAAAGGTTAGAAGAAAATCCCAAGGCACATCCTCACATTAAGATGTTTTATATACAGAAGATCGAGGGAGAGATAAGACAAGGGATCCAAAAAGTAGAGGTGAAAGCATAAGCAAGTCGAGATTTAAGAACCCAAATATTATATGCCATCATTGTGGGAAAAAATTAAATATTAGAAGGTTTTTCAAACAATTGAAGTACAATCTTAAAGAAGGGAAGAAGGAACAAAATAATGGAAACAATGTTGTTGTTGTTGTACGAGATGACCTTCTCTTCGCTATTGATAAAGACGTCATCAATTTTGTATCTCAAGATACAAGTTGGATAGTAGATTCTGGATCCACATCACATGTCACACCAAGAAAAGAATTCTTTTCATCTTATACTTCTGTTAACTCTGAGGTGTTAAAGATGGGCAATGCTGGTGAGGTTAAGGTGTTTGGTGTTGACATTGTTTGTTTGAAAACCAATACTAGTTCAACGTTAGTCCTTCAGAATGTCTTGTATGTTCCACACGTTCCCATGAATTTGATATCAAGTGATTGATGTGTTTAAAGAGTTTTGAGCCTTATATGAGAGAAAAACGGGAACAAATTAAAACTTATTCGCACTGATAATTGTGGTGAGCATATTGGTCCCTTTGATAACTGCTGCGAATCCCAAGGAATTCATCATCAGAAGACTCCTCCAAAGACTCCTCAATTAAATGGCCTGGATAGAGGATGAACAAAACTTTAGTTAGAGAGTTAGATGCATGCTTTAAGAGGCTAAAATTCCAAATTTATTTTGGGCTAAAGCACTTAATATTGTTGATTATGTTATTAATTTGTCTCCTGTTGTTACTTTGGGTTGTAATATTCCAAAGATAGTTTGGTTTGATCATGATGTTTCTTATGATCTATTAAATGTGTTTGGTTGTAAAGATTGTGTGCATGTTCCAAAAGATGTGAGGTTGAAATTGGATGTTCAAACTAAAAAATTCATCTTCATTGGTTATGGTAAAGATGATTTTGGATATTGCTTTTATGATCCAATTGATAAGACGCTCATAAGAAGTCGTGATGATGTGTTCTTTGAAGATTAAACTATTGAAGATATTGGCAAGACTGAGAAACCAGATTCTCAGACTAATGAGAGCTTAGTTGATGTTGATCCAATTCCTATAATTAATACATCTTCTGCACATGAAGGAACCCGAGATAATGATCCAGATAACGATCAGATTTTAGAAACTATAGATGTTCCTACTTATGATGTTGCGGTTGATAATCAGCCAACTCATGGTGAGATGGCCACTTCAGATTCTCGAGAAACATCTTGTAGAAGATCTACTAGGGAGAAGTGAAGCTCAACACGTTATTCTCATAATGAGTATATTATATTGAATAACATGTGAGAACCTAAACATTATAATGAAGTCATGTTGGATACTCATACAGATAAGTGTAAATAAGTCATCGTAGACAAGCATGAGTTTTTAGAACTCTGGCAGGCAGGAAGCATGTCAAGAGTTCCTCTACTTGAAGTCCATTTGGCCCCTTGGCTGGAGGCGGAGTTTATTAGGCCATGGCCTATGTTCCAGCCAAAGACCCATGGCTTAATCCCACTTGAAAAAATATTGAAATTATTCTGTTTATTTGGTTTCCAAATTTAATACGAAAATGATTGGAATTGTAATCCTATTTGTACTTGGTTTTTGTTTTGTAAGGAAAAGCACAACTCTATAAATAGAGGATGGTCTCGAGAGAATAATAATTGCTCATTACAATTATCTTTGAAAGACATTAGGACATAAGAGAGGTTTTTTGAGAGAGATTTCAACAAGAGGGAAGATAGAAGAAAAATGTTTCTTTTGCTATTGTCTTTTTCTCTTAATCGCAACCTTCATATCGTGCTTCCCTGTTAACTAAGCGCTGGATCGGGCTGAAATTTTGGCTGCGTGTTTATGACATCTTGGTGGTTGACTTGAACTGTGATGATCATATTCAGAGGTCATCCAGATCCTGTTTTAGGTCGCGAAAACAGTTGGTTTTGGGTGGTGTTTTTTTGTCTATTTGTCTTTTGTTGGTGTAACTATTGTTTGTTCTCTTTTGGAACGTGTTGTGTAGACATTAGAAGAATATTTGTAACCTTGTTACTGGTCTAGTGAAGCAATTAAGATCTTGTCGATTCCGTGGTGGTTACCTTGGATTTTAAGGGTTTTTCCACGTTAAACATGGTGTTCTTTATTGTTAGATTTTCTTTTTCATTTTTTCGTCACAACAATGTACTGAGGAGAAACCATGTTTAAAGAATACATCTTTGTGCTACTTACTCTTCTGTATTTATGTACTTATTCTTGATTTGTCCATGCTTCTTTAGCTAGACGATCCCAGCCAGACGCTTTAGCCATAGATTACCTTTATTAAAAACCCCAAGTCAATAAAGTTTGCCACATAGCGAGTTGATGTCGCAAAAATAGACAGATAGTTAGAGAGAAAGATAGAAAGGTAGACAGATAAATAGATATAGTAAGGATTTACTATATCATGAAATTGATCAATTATTCATGTAAAAGCCTAAAAAAAGTTTGCTAAAGTTTCTTGTATTCTACTAGTAATAATTACCATCTAAATGCAAAAATCAAGATGTTTTTATTTTATCACAAAAACCAAAAAGGAAAATAAATAAATTAGAGTTAACTTCTTTTCATATGGACCCTCGCCAACAATGATATAGAAAAATCTGGTTGAGGTTATAACTTTTTAATTGGTAAATTTAGAATATTATTAACAGAAAATAATCAAACAAACTTAAATGAGGTTAATGAATTAGGTCATAAAAGGAAAAATTTAAAACTTTGTCACATTTATTTGCATCAAAATAGTCACATTGTAAGAGGAAGAATCCAATATTTGAAAGGAATCTCAACAACTAAATTTGTCATCTCCTCCTCTTGATACCAAAGTCCCAAAACAACAGCCTTAAAAAACGAAATACAACAAGCAAAAAATATAATTAATATTATTAAAAAAGAATTTATACTTATAATAACTGAAATCGACAACAAAATAATTATATAAATTGCTTATGATATTGGGTATTGTTTTTGTTTTCTTCTTAAGGAGTTCCAATACTAAATCCACTTATTTGTTTTCAACAAAACAGATTTAAGATAATAGAAAATTTCAAAAAGTAATTTATCAATTTTAATTTTTTTTAGATAACTTGAAAAGGAAAAATCAACATCGCATAAAAACTAGTAATACAAACAATTGAAGAAAAACTATAATTATTATTAAAAATTGATGAAGTATAATTTAATCAACACATTAAAACTTACCAGCAATATGTGTAGAGGATTTTAAAATCTCTACCACCATTAACCAAATGTCTCGAGTTCGGGTGGTGGGGATGAAATATTCTTGTAGGTTCATTTCAACCCCTTTAAAGAACCTACCCAACAAGAACTTGAAGTGATCGGACAATTGATAAAGAGAAATTGTCAATTCCTTCATGATGTTTGAAATAATAAACAAAGTAAAATATCAAAAACTTAAATTAAAGAAAACAAAAAAGGGAGGCAAAGGTTTTAACAATATTATCAAAATTCTTGAGTAAACAAAACAATTATTTCTCACCTTTGTCGTTGGAGTACCACGATTAGCCACATCTTTGTCCATAAACACCAAATCAATGGTGTTTTTCACACACAAGACGCAGAGACATACAATAGCCATTAATTATTGTATTATGTTGGATCTTCCTTCATCAACACTTACTTATTTCTTTGACCTTCAACTTATTACCATATATGGATGTAAATTTATTTATGTATATCCATTTTCGTGTCCTTTATATTAGTTTTACCTATGAATTCACATGGCCTAGATTTAAATCCAGTTGATAGAATATAATTCACATGCCCTAGATGTTAATCTGATTTGCCGTCAAATGTCACTTTTTTAAAACCCGAAAAAGACACTCATAGAAATGACATGTAACGACCTATTTAGTCGATTCGAGCAGTAAGATTATTTTGATAAAAAACTGACTGGGTCGACGGACCACGCGACGGACCGGCATGGTCACGACGGCCCGTGATGGATTCCGTCGCCCCATACTTGTAAATTTTCTTCTGCTACTTTTCTCATTACCCTCGACGACAAGTAGGACGAACCGTCATAGGCACGACGGGCCGTCGAGGTACTTCGTTCCAAAACACTTAAACTCTGAAAATCTGGGTACTGAGATCGACTCTCTGAACTTCACGACGGAACTGCAGGACGGACCGTCGTAGGTACGACGGACCCTCACAAACCCTTTACAGAATTTGGCTCTGTGAACTTTGTGACGGACCTGCAGGACGGACCGTCATAGACACGACGGACCGTCACAGGTTGCGTAACCTAACTGGGTTGGATTTCTGCTAAAAGCTTTAAAGGGGTGTTTTGGACTATTCATGACAAACTTTATGAAATTAGTGGGGTAAGTTTAATAATTTATTTACTTGGAGGGTTAAAGGAGATAACCTTGGGATAACTAATGGGTTACTTTTATCATAATGAATTATATGATAATTAGGGTAAAAGAAAAGAATCTAGAGAAGAAAAAGAAAAAGACAGAGAGGGAGAACGAGCGAGAGAGGAAGAACGAAGAGGAAAGCAAAAGGAATTGGGAAGATAGCTTGCTTGATCACGATTCTTCGGTGGAGGTTGGTTATGGTTTATGATATGTGATAGTAAACTCTTAATAGCGATTGATATGTATTGGGTGGTATTGTAAAGTCTTCTATATACTTGATTGTGTGTTTGTATGTTGTGATCGTATAATTGTGGTGGTTAGAATGATGAGATTGTTGAATCTTTAATCTTAAATCCTCTCTATTAAGACGATGCTTGACATAAAGAAAGCTTGATGAACTGAAATAATGAGATAGATGGTCGGAGTGTCACGTTCCGACACGTAGGAATAATGGATCGGAGTGTCACGTTCCGACACGTAGGAGTAATGGATCGGAGTGTTACGTTCCGACACGTAGGAATAATGGATCGGAGTGTCACGTTCCGACACGTGGGAATAATGGATCGGAGTTTCACGTTCCGACACGTAGGAATAATGGATCGGAGTGTCACGTTCCGACACGTAGGGATAATGGATCGGAGTGTCACGTTCCGACACGTAGGAATAATGGATTGGAGTGTCACGTTCTGACACATAGCATTAGGGGATCGGAGTGTCACGTTCCGACACGATAAGAATAAAGAGAAGTAATCTTGAATTATGTTAATATACTAAATTTCGAAGAACCTATTTTTCCCAAATGAGTACGGTGTGGAGGCTTGAGTCCTCATAGATGTGCTTGAGGTTGTTGCCGATGGTTCTTGTACTTGTTGATTGTCACCTGTTGAGTATTGTGGTTGGTTTTGCATTATTATTCCATATATATTGCTTTCTATTTTGAGTTGGCCGATGATACCTACGCAGTACTTGTTCCTTGTACTGACCCCTATTTTTATTTTCCTTCTTGTTGTTTTGTGGAGTGCAGCAAGTGCACCAGTGACTTCGACTTATCCGCAACTCTAGCCAGTCTTCAGCACGTCAGATTTCAGGGTGAGCTATTGTTCCTAGCTCGGACTGGATTCTCTCATTCACGTCTTGATGTCCTTGAAGTTCGGACATGGACCACCTGTTTACTTATTTTAGTTTCTTAAATACTCTTAGACTTAGTAATTTGAGGATAGATGTTCTTGATGTGATGACTTCCAGATTTTGGGGATTATAAGTATTATACTTTAGAAGTTATTTATTGATTATATTAATGAGTTTTGGTCTTCCGCATTATATTTTGTTCATTATGGTTGAAATATTGGTAAACGTTGGGGTTTAGATTTGTTGGTTCGCTCACATAGGAGGATAAGTAAGGGTGCCACTCGCGGCTCGTTTTGGGTCGTGACAAACTTGGTATCAGAGCTTTAGGTTCGTTGGTCTCATCACACAAGAGCGAGTCTAGTAGAGTCTTGAGGAACGGTAGGGGGACGCCCTTACTTTTCTTTGAGAGGCTATAGGACTTTAGGAAAACTCCATTCTTTCTTTCTTTCGTGCTATTACTTGGATCCAATTGGTATCTAGGTGATACAAATTGGTATCTGACATCCTCACTCTATCTCGCAGATGGTTAGAACTAGAGCAACAACTGTGTCAACACCAGCACCGGCAGGACAGGGTGCGTCTGAGCCAACCATTGGGACGGTAGCTCGAGGAGGAGCAGTGGCAAGAAGCCGTGGTAGAGGTCGCAGGAGGACGCCCTCTAGAGGTAGAGGACAAACACCTGGTCCAACTTGTAATAGGGCAGTGACTCCTCCACCGACTTATGAGGTAGTGAGAGAGGATGTAGAAGGGGGAAATGAGCAGGTTCAAGATGAGGAATCACCACCCCAGCCTACCCCAGAGATGATTAACCAGGTTCTCACCTATCTTAGCGGGTTATCTGATTTGGTCCAGACACCTCCAGTGGTTTCTGCACCAGCACCTCAGGTTCAGGCGGTACAACATGCAGCCGCTGTGGCTCCTCGCATGGATGCCTCATTGGAAATAGGCACGTTTCCTCGATTGACTACATGGTCCATAATGACAAGTGATCAGCATGAACTTTTCACTAAGTTCTTCAAGTTAAAACCTCCAGTATTCAAGGGTGCTGAATCTGAAGATGCCTATGATTTTCTGGATGATTGTCATGAGCTGCTACATAAGATTGACATAGTAGAACGATTCGGTGTGGATTTTGTGACCTACCAGTTTCAGGGGGATGCCAAAAGGTGGTGGCGGTCAAATGTTGAGTGTCAACCAGCACAGGCACCACCTATGACTTGGGCATCATTCTCTAGCTTATTTATGGAGAAGTATATACCCCGGACTTTAAGGGATAGGAGGAGAGATGAATTCCTGAGCCTAGAGCAAGGAAGGATGTCTATTGCTGCTTATGAGGCCAAATTTCGTGCATTATCTAGTTATGCCACTCATCTTTGTTTCAGTCCACAAGAGCGGATTCACCGTTTTGTGAAGGTATTGAGGTCAGATTTGCGGATTCCAGCCTTACAGGTAGCTGCTGCAGCAAAATCCTTTCAGGAAGTGGTTGATTTTGTGATAGAAGTGGAGGGGGTGAAGCCAGACGACTTCACCATGGCGTCGACATCTAAGAAGTTCCGTAAGGGAGGTGAGTTTAGAGGTTCTTACTCCAGAGGGCAGAGTTCAGGAGGTTACCAAAACCGCCTTATTCATTCTTCCCTGCAGGCTTTAGCTGAGGGTACATCGCAGCCCAGTCAGCCTTTTTCTGAGTTTGGTGGTTATCCTCAAACTTCGTCACCTTCACAAAGACCTATGCTTGACTCCAGGAATTGTTATGGATGTGGGGAGGCTGGACATATTAGGAGGTATTCTCCGAAACAGAGTTACAGACCCCCAATGGTNGGTATTGTCCAAAACAGAGTTACAGACCCCCAATAATTAGAGGTAGAGGTGGTCATGGGAGAGACCGCCATTCAGGAGGACGTGGTGGCCAAGGTAATGGTGGTCACCCAATCAGTTGGGGTGGCGGGCAAGCTGGAACTGGTGCGGTGCAACTGATAGGGGCAATGGACAGACAAGTGATAGGGCCCATTGTTATGCTTTCCCCGGGAGGTCTGAAGCAGAGACATCTGATGCTGTTATCACAGATAATCTTTTGGTCTGTGATTGCATGGCTTCTGTATTATTTGATCGTGGATCCACATTTTCATATGTATCTTCCTCATTTGCTACTGGTCATGATTTACATTGCGAATTGCTTGACATGCCTATTAGTGTTTCTACTCCTGTGGGTGAGTCTGTGATAGTTGAGAAGGTGTACAGGTCTTGCCTTGGGACTTTTGTAGGGAGCAATACCCTTGTAGATTTGATTATCCTAGAAATGGT
>NC_028645.1:72937214-72939770 GCF_001406875.1 Solanum pennellii
AGGCTCATAGTTCAAGGTACTCTATACATCCTGGTGCAACCAAAATGTATCGCGACCTAAAACAATATTTTTGGTGGAGTAGAATGAAGCGCAACATTGTTGATTTTGTTTCCAAATGCCCGAATAGTCAGCAAGTAAAGTATGAACACCAGAGGCCTGGAGGAACACTTCAAAGATTGCCCATTCCTGAATGGAAGTGGGAAAGGATTGCAATGGATTTCGTGGTTGGTCTTCCCAAGACATTGGGTCAGTTTGATTCTATTTGGGTAATTGTTGACAGATTAACTAAGTCTGCTCACTTCATTCCGGTCAAGATGACTTACAATGCAGAGAAGTTAGCCAAACTCTATATCTCGGAAATTGTTCGATTGCATGGAGTTCCACTCTCCATCATATCAGATAGAGGTACGCAGTTTACTTCTAAGTTTTGGAGAACATTACATGCTGAATTAGGTACTAGGCTGGATCTTAGTACTGCATTTCACCCTCAGACCGATGGTCAGTCTGAGCGAACGATTCAGGTGTTGGAGGATATGCTTCGTGCATGTGTGATAGAATTTGGTGGTCATTGGGATAAATTCTTACCCTTAGCAGAGTTTTCATACAACAATAGCTATCACTCAAGTATTGATATGGCTCCATTTGAGGCACTGTATGGGAGGAGATGTAGGTCTCCCATTGGTTGGTTTGATGCATTTGAGGTAAGACCTTGGGGTACCGATCTTTTGAGGGAATCGTTAGATAAGGTAAAATTCATTCAGGATAAGCTTCTAGCAGCTCAGAGCAGGCAGAAGGAATATGCAGATCGAAAGGTTAGGGACTTGAATTTTATGGAGGGTGAACAAGTCTTGCTGAAGGTTTCACCCATGAAAGGGGTGATGCGGTTTGGTAAGCGAGGTAAACTTAGTCCGAGGTATATTGGGCCATTTGAAGTTTTGAAGCGCGTGGGGGAGGTGGCTTATGAATTGGCATTGCCTCCAGGACTCTCAGGAGTGCACCCGGTATTTCATGTGTCTATGCTGAAAAAGTACCATGGGGATGGAAACTACATTATTCGTTGGGATTCAGTTCTTCTCGATGAGAATTTGTCTTATGAGGAGGAGCCGGTTGCTATTCTAGCTAGAGAAGTCCGCAAGTTGAGATCAAAGGAGATTGCATCTATCAAGGTTCAGTGGAAGAATCGGCCAGTCGAAGAGTCTACTTGGGAGAATGAGGCGGATATGCAAGAAAGATATCCCCACCTTTTTACAGATTCAGGTACTCTTTCTCGCCCTTGCTTTTCTTCTTGTGATCGTTCGGGGACGAACGATGGGTAAATTGGTATCTATTGTAACGACCTGTTTAGTCGATTCGAGCAGTAAGATTATTTTGATAAAAAACTGACTGGGTCGACGGACCACGCGACGGACCATCATCGTCATGACGGCCCGTGATGGATTCCGTCGTCCCATACTTGTAAATTTTCTTCTGCTACTTTTCTCATTACCCTCGACGAAAAGTAGGACGAACCGTCATAGGCACGACGGGCCGTCGAGGGACTTCGTTCCAAAACACATAAACTCTAAAAATCTGGATACTGAGATCGACTCTCTGAACTTCACGACAGAACTGCAGGACGGACCGTCGTAGGTACGACGGACCGTCACAAACCCTTTGCAGAATTTGGCTCTCTGAACTTTGTGACGGACCTGCACGACGGACCGTCACAGGTTGCGTAACCTAACTGGGTCAAATTTCTGCTAAAAGTTTTAAAGGGGTGTTTTGGACTATTCATGACAAACTTTATGAAATTAGTGGGGTAAGTTTAATAATTAATTTACTTGGAGGGTTAAAGTAGATAACCTTGGGATAACTAATGGGTTACTTTTATCATAATGAATTATATGATAATTAGGGTAAAAGAAAAGAATCTAGAGAAGAAAAAGCAAAAGACAGAGAGGTAGAACGAGCGAGAGAGGAAGAACGAAGAGGAAAGCAAAAGGCATTGGGAAGATAGCTTGCTTGATCAAGATTCTTCGGTGGAGGTAGGTTATGGTTTATGCTATGTGATAGTAAACTCTTAATAGCGATTGATATGTATTGGGTGGTATTGTAAAGTCTTCTATATACTTGATTGTGTGTTTGTATGTTGTGATCGTATAATTGTGGTGGTTAGAATGATGAGATTGTTGAATCTTTAATCTTAAATCCTCTATATTAAGACGATGCTTTACATAAAGAAAGCTTGATGAACTGAAATAATGAGATAGATGGATCGGAGTGTCACGTTCCGACACTTAGGAATAATGAATCGGAGTGTCACGTTCCAACACGTAGGAATAATGGATCGGAGTGTCACGTTCCGACACGTAGGAATAATGGATCGGAGTGTCACGTTCCGACACGTAGGAATAATGGATCGGACTGTCACGTTCTGACACGTAGCATTAGGGGATCGGAGTGTCACGTTCCGACACGATAAGAATAAAGAGAAGTAATCTTGAATTATGTTAATATACTAAATTTTGAAGAACCTATTTTTCCCAAATGAGTATGGTGTGGAGGCTTGAGTCCTCA
>NC_028645.1:72939963-72973404 GCF_001406875.1 Solanum pennellii
CTCGTCCGCAACTCTAGCCAGTCTTCAGCACGTCAGATTTCAGGGTGAGCTATTGTTCCTAGCTCGGACTGGATTCTCTCATTCACGTCTTGATGTCCTTGAAGTTCGGACATGGACCACCTGTTTACTTGTTTTAGTTTCTTAAATACTCTTAGACTTAGTAATTTTAGGATAGATGTTCTTGATATGACTTCCAGATTTTGGGGATTATAAGTATTATACTTTAGAAGTTATTTATTGATTATATTAATGAGTTTTGGTCTTCCGCATTATATTTTGTTCATTATGGTTGAAATATTGGTAAACGTTGGGGTTGAGATTTGTTGGTTCGCTCACATAGGAGGATAAGTGTGGGTGCCACTCGCGGCTCGTTTTGGGTCGTGACAGGACAACTTTTCTAAATTAATTTTATTTTGAAGAAATCAACATCATGAACGTTTTGAAGGAAAAATAGAATATAAATATTAATGATTTATGATCTTTTATAATTTTAATTTTTTTCGAATGTAAAACAATCTATCATTAATGAAAAAACTAAAGTGAAATCCCGAATCACAAAGTTTTATCATTCTTAAATTTTTATTTTAATGATCATCTATGTATTCCAAGTTGAAGACATCTACTACATTGGGATGCGTTAATAGAAGAATTGCAATCAAGAAAAGGAGGATAAAGATATTCCTATAAGCTCAGAAAGGATGCTCTCACTAATAAATTGGTTCGCTTCTAATATAATAGTAACTGATTCTAGGCTAAGCAAGTGTAATATCGATATTTCCTTCAAGTAAAAACACCAAGCAGTCCTTTGTTTGACAAATTTATTGTATAGCCAACTTTAAGAGTTATTTTTGCATTTGATTAAAGTGCCACTTATGGACATTCTTAGTAAATATAATTCGTGGAGACTTTTCATAGATATTGAATGTCTTCTCTTTCTTATTAGAGTTTGAGATCTTTTTTATTAGGCTATTGTTAGTCTTTGTTTGGGTAACACCTTGGAATCGAGAAGTCTAGAAATAGGGAAAACCAAGCAAGTGACCAGCTTAAAATCTGGGCTATGGAACCCTCCAAAAAGCCCTTGATGGGACTGACAAAGACCATGACTCGTTATTGGGCTAGTGAAGCCTAGCCTGAATCTTCTAAAGCCAGCGACCCTCTAAGGAGGCCTAATGGCCCGTGGTGAGGTTGACAGGTCGTGGTGGGGTCGTCAAATGGCTTCTAGGAAGCGTCCCTCTCATTGCGACTTGTCAAGGATTATGATGACCATAATTGGTTCTGCTGCCTTAGACATGCTGTAAAGGTTTCCAGTAAGTGAGTTTGTCAGCAGTAAAGTTAGGGGCTTTTGGGTCTCTTTCAAATTATTTTTAATTCAATATGATGTTGTTTTACCCTCAACCCAAAGCCCTATATTTTCTTCACCAAAAATCACCCAATTTAAGTCATTCTTTCAATTTACCAAAAGAAGAACAAGTTCATCTTCTCCAAATATTTCTCGCTTTAAAAGTTTGAAGAAGAAATCTAGGGTTTCAATATCAAGTCCATTAGTCCTGCATTGAAGTCAAGATTTTTGCGTCAATGTATGTAATCTTCATCTATGATGATTTTCCTCCATATATTTCTTAAATTCTCCAATTTACAAAGTTAAAAATCCCCAATTGAAGTTAGAATTTCCTTCTATGTCACGGGTTACTTGCAATGTTGATTTATTTTGTTGTTTTACAAACAATTATGCATGAATTGAGATAATTCAATGTTTTAAAGAGGATTACCCATGAACCCATACATAACAAATGTTTTCTAAGGTATGATGATATAATGTGGGTTTTGAATCATCAAAGATGAGTTTATGAAGATATATGTGTTATATGAAATCGATAAAAATGGATTTAAGTTTCTTTATAAGTAAAGCATGAATGTTATTGAGAAAGAGCATAACTTAAGTTTCTTTTTGAGTAAAAGCATAAATGTTGTTATTATTTGTGTTGTGAAAGGATATTTCATATATACATGAAAAAATGATTGTGAAAGGTTTTTTCACATAAAGATTCTTAGTGTTGAAAGGCTTTTCTCAACATTAACTTTGAAGAAAAGATTTATGTGCTATTTTAAAGAAACCTTGTTTGGATTGGATATTTGATGCGCCTTCCATGAAAAATAAGACAACTAGAGAATTATAACTTTTATATGGTCTTTATGCCTAGGAACGATAGATTATTTAGATGAAAGCCTTCCCGTAGCTAGAGGCGAGTTTCTAGTTGCAATCTCTTGATCCCATGCATATGTTCCATCATGAGAAGATCTTATTTGAAGATTATAATATATTGTCTCAGATAGACATTATCTAGTTGATCCATGTAAGCTAGAAGTTAAGGTTCTTTCCTTGGAAACTAATGACACCCTTTTCAATGCGGGGCATACACTTGATTCCATGTTATAGATCACATGGTCTTACATGTAGGTTAAGGCTAATTCCAATCCTAATGATGAACTAAGGTTACTTAAATAAGTATTTCCCAAGTTTTAAAAAGAGGTGTTTTAATTGCATTTGACCATGAATATTATGATACTTCCTAACACTTTTTAGCTAGATTTGTATCTCTATATGCATGGGTATCATACTTGGTACATCTTTGTATTAACACATACTCTTGTAACATATAGGTTCCGATGCTCCAGGATCACATCCCCATGGCTAGGAGTAACCTTGATCATACTTAGTAGTGGTAAATCATCATGTTTCGATGCTCAAACCCTTATCACTTTTAGTCTTTATATTTCAGATTTTTTATGTGATGTTAGGGTTAATTCCTGGTCACTCTTGATATAGTAGATTGCTATTGGGACAGTTTAGAATTTAGCTTCATTCTGAGAACTGTTTTATTATATAAACTATCTTTTAAATATCTTGATTTTTTGGTAATATTATTTATGCATGCTAATTGGCTTATAAAGAGACTTTCGGGGTCTTATGTTCCATGGTACACCTAGGGTCTACCTTGAGTCGTGATAAATATGATATTCATAATACAAAGTTTAGAAAGGTCCTAGGATATCTCATAAGCCATGTTGAGTGGAGTCTTGTCTATAAGTGAGAAACACACCACATTTATGAATTCGAGTCTATAATATGATTATGAAGCTCCATTTCTTTCATTACTCTAAGTCGTGCGATAATGTTTAACTCTATATGTTCTTTCTCCTAATCCATATTCAATGCTTTTCATGAAATGGCCCTTCAAATAGTATATGTTTGAAGGAATACGAATGAAAATGTTGAGCCAGAGAATGCACCATAGGATCCTAAAGTTCCGGGCAATCCTTTGGTCGAGCAAGTGATGAATATGGAATAACGGGATTCTTTTTAAGTGTTGGCTCGAGCCATGACGACTCAAGTCAATAAAGAGGCTGTAGTCATTGTGAAACAAATGTGGGTATGATGGCATCTAGAGTGAGGGACTTCACTAGGACAATTCCTCAAAATTTCATCGTTGTAAGGTTAAGGAAGACCTTGAAGAGTTCACTTATGAAGTGTACAAGGTGTTGAGGATCATGGGACTTAAACTAGGGGAAAAAGCTGAGTTGGCGACTTACCAACTTAAGGTTTTTGCTCATGTTTTGTTTAACCAATGGAAAAAAAGAAGTTAATGCGGGTCCTCTCAAATAGGAAAATATAAGGTTGCTTTCCTTGATAGTTTCTTTTCCATTGATATAAGGGAGGCAAATGTACTTGAATTCATTAACCTTCATCAAGCAAAAATGAGTGTGAATAAATATTTTTTGAAGTTCGTGGAATTGTCTAAGTTTGCTTCTACTATGATTGTCGATCATATGGAAAGAATGAGTAAATTTGTTTCTAGTGTGTCCAAAATGGTGTTTAAGGAGTGTCGTACTACAATGCTTATAAATGATATTGAAATTTATCGGCTAATGTTTTATTTTGAAAAAATAATAGAGGAGAAACTTTGGGAAAGTTCTAAGGAGACAAAGAAGGCACTAAAAACTTTTTATGGTAACTTCTCACATTCGAGGTCTGATGAACATGCACGTTTTAGATAATAACAAATGTTTTCCGGTCAAGGTTCCTCTAGTTCTCCTCCTAAGTTCAACAAAGATAGGATGTACAACCCTAAGCCTGAAGGAACGAATGCTAATGGATCTTCATAGTCTAATTGTTCTTAGTGTGGAAGGAAGCATGAAGGAAAATGTTTAGCCGGTATCGATGGTTGCTATGGTTATTGTGATAGAGGCCATAAGATAAGGCATTGTCCATTGATCATTTATAAGGGAAGCGACGGTAAGAAATCTCCTCCTAGTGGTCATGTTCAAATCCTCTAAAGTAAATTGATTTGATGCAGTTCAAACTCGTTATGAGAAAGAGGGTTCTCCCGATGTGCTTACCGGTATGGTGAAAGTCTTCCAACTCTATGTTTATGATTTACTTTATCCTAGTGCTACTATTTTTTTTGTGATGTCATATGTGGCTATGAGGTTTGATACTCTTCTTGATATATTTTTATATACCTTTTCTATCTCTACTCCAAGTGGTGGTTCTATTGTTGCTAAGAGGGTATATAGAAAATGTCCATTTTCTTGTCTTTTAAGGTCACTAATGTTTTATCTTGTAGTGCTTCAGATGTTAGATTTTGATAAAATCCTTGGTATGTATTAACTTCTTTAATATTATGCTCTTATTAATTGTATAACATGAGTAGTCAATTTTAAGATTCAGAAAAAGCCTATCTTAGAGTGGAAGGGGAAAACTCTATAACAAAAGGTTGGTTTATTTCTTATCTTAAAGATGGAAAGATGATTTCAAAGGTATGAATAAACCATCTAGTTAGGTTGAAGGATATTGATTCTAAGACCCAACACTTGAGTCGTTCCCCACTGTAATGACTTTTCAAAAGTATTTCCAGATGACCTGATTAGTATTCCTCCCGAAAGGAAAATAGACTTTGGTATTAACCTTCTACAAATATGCAACATATCTCTATTCATCCATACTAAATGGCTCTGGCATGATTTAAGGAATTAAAAATTTAATTGAAATATTTACTGGATAAGGGTTTCTATAACACCTCGCTCTTAGAAAGAACTAATTTTGGAAAGAATTAAGCTATAAATAGCTAAATTGACAGATTGGGCAAATTAGTCATCAATTTTGAGTTCAGGTCAACTTCAAAGGACTATAATTTTTTTTACTAGACGATGAGCTAGGTAGCCCAAAAGGTCTCAAACGAAATATCTCTGAGTCCTTGTTCCAACGACACCGAGTTTGCTAATTTTATGTTTTGATGAGGGAGAATTGACCATTTCAGTTCAGCCTCCCTTGCTAAGGAAGTTCATCTGTTTTAAGGAGGCGTATAAAAAAATTGTCCTTTCTTTACCCCAGTAGTGTAAAAGGGTTTTCCCAACAAACTTAAGGTTTCTAATAAGATATAGTCATTTGCAACTCATTATAAAACGTTCAGGATATCTAGGGATTTCAAGAGGAGAAAAGAGAAGTTTCAAGAAAATCTTCAAGATTTCGGTGAAAATCACCAAGATTGTTTAAGGTATCTATGTACTCATAGTCTTTTGTTCATTCGTCCACTCGCTAATCATGTGATTTGTATAATTATTTTTTTTCATTTGGAATGATTCAATTTCTTTAGCTTTTGTGTTTCGTTCTTTGATAATGAAATTTTTGTCTAGTCCTTGAGGTGAGAGTTGCGGATGAGTGTAGTCCTTTATGCGAATTCGTGTAGATTTCAATGTGGTTGTGTTGGGTTTAAGAATCCAAAAGAGTTTGAGGGAAATAGTTTGATTCTATATGAGTTAGGGCATGAGATTGAACAAGAAGATTGAGGTCTAGTGTAGTGTTTCACTCTATGCACCCTAAACACTGGTTAGTAGTTTGGGGGCTAGTTCCCTGCGCAACTCAGTGCACTAGAGTCACGAGGTCCTCTACCCTTCTTACCTTCTTCCCATCTGAGTTCCCTCGAATAATACCGATGTTTTTTCTTGATATCCACATATAAAACATTCACTAATACTTGAGATATCATGCCTATCCAAGTCATAACTCTTGAATACATAATTCCAATTGAAGATAGAGTTAAGAATAATGTTTTAGGATGTTCTTTGAGTCATTTTGAAAGTCTTTGAAAATTATTTAAAACTTGTTTTATGTAATAACTCAAATTTGAGAAAGGTTAGGAAGGGGTTTTCCGCGTTTATCAAGGAACCCATGACATGACCATGGGTCCCTCTACGGAGCCCTAGCTTAGTTGTGAAGGGGACCACGATCTGTCATGGTTCTCGTGAGAAGTAGAAAAAACCTTCCCGTACTAGTCTTTCTCCCAGGGACGTATAAAGGGTCGTGAATAGGAATACGAGCAGTAAAAGCAGTCTTGGAGGGGTCAAATTTTGAAAGGTTTCTCTTTCAGACACTAATCAAAGGCCACGGGACACACAACTTCCCGTGAAGTCGCCAACGGACCGTGAAGACTTATGTGAAGAGGTTTCATCAGACTAAAAGTTTAGGATCAACTTCAAATAATCATATTTGTAGAACTAAACAAATTTGGTGTCTCATTACCTATAAAATTCAAGACCTTAGAGTTCCCTTCCCTTCGCCACCAAGTTTTCCTGATCCCAAGATAGGAGTAAAAAGTTATGCCTCAAATAGTTGAACTTTTTAGGCAGAAAATTCCTCAAGACCTATTGGAATAGTCGTGGTAGTACATGATGGGCCATCATTGCCTCCATGATGCAAATTTGGTAGTCTTCAGTCAGAGACTTTTGAGTTTTCTTAATAGTTTTAATTTTATAATATGTCATTTTTCCTTCTACGCGAAGCCCTATATATTGATTTTAAGCCCGCAAATCGCCCAAACTCAACTTATTCTCTTAAACTTTCATAAGATGATCGTGCTCTTCCATTCAAATATTTCTCTCTGTAGAAGTTGAAGATGAAAGCTAGGGTTTCAATATCAAGACCTCATACTCATCCACTGCTTCCAACCTTTTGTCATTAAGGTATGATAATTTCCATCTATGGAGTTTCCGTATTATCTAATTTTCTGAAGTTAGATTCCACAATTAAGTTAGGGTTTTCCTCAATTACCATGGGTTTTGGGTTTTCCTCAATTACCATGGGTTTTCTTCAATGTTGGTTAAATTTATTATTTTATGACTTTCTATTACTGAATTGAATAATTGAATGTTTTTAATTTGACTTCACATGAACAGATGCACAACCCATGGTTTTGATCATAACCTATGAAAGATGAATTTATGATGATATGCATGTTCTTTTTATGAGATTTATTTAATAATACTGCAGATTCAATTACTTTGAAATCATGATGAAGCTTATGAATTATTGAAAAGAATGCATGTTCATGGAAGTATGTTTATGGCTCAAGAAATCTTATAGATGTGATTATATATATGTTATATGAATCTTGGCAACATGACATGAATGCCATCTATGTTTGCCTTCAATACCTTTCGGGCTATATTACTTAATTAGTTGTTGATTAGCATGGTATTTGGATATACCATCAATGATTGTAGACCACAATTTCAAAACTATTTCCTTTATTATTAGGGACATCTCTAACATTAAGTGAATGATTACGGGCTTTAAAAGCTATTATGAAAAGTTCATGGACGGCTAAATATTTTCTCATGCATGCTCTAAGGAGGTATCCCATGTTAAGATAAGTGCATATTACCCATGTCTTTTAAATTAAAGACAAGTTAGCACTAACAAGGTATTGAGATGGAAGCTCTTCAATGTTGAGGTCGCATTTTCAAGTGTCATCTCATTATCTCTTACCTATGTGCCCTCATAGGATGATTGTCTAGATAAATATTAATCAATTTTAGCTCAGATTCATGGTTCTACCTTGGCAACTAGAACAATCCTTTACGGCGTGGGAGACAGTGGGGATCATGTTATATCTCACATGATCTTTATGTCAAATAAGGCTAATTCTGGTAATAATAATGTACTAAGGTTGCATCAAGAAGTATCTCTCGTGTGCTCAAAGATGATTTTATTTTCATTGATCATGATTACCTTTATGTCTTTTTTACCATTTTATCTTAGGTTTGACATGGTCTTTGCATATGATGAAAATGTGTGTTGTAGCATAATTTTACACATTAATGCATGAACATCATACATAGTCTATTTTTTTACTGATGAATACTCTTCCCTACATTCCCCCAAATGTATGGACTGACCTTACACATCTGCACTTCCTTGACTAGGGATTCCATAAAAAAGATTAAAGATTTGTAAGTCCTCATACTCCGAGGACTGAGGACTAACCTTGATTTCCCTTTTCTCTTTACATTCAGTTTTGGAACTTGATTTATGGGTTAAACCCTTATAATCTCTTATATACTAGATGACTTTGAGAGGATGTTTAGATTTCCTGTTTATTTCTATAATGCTCTTTGAGTTGAAATTGTCTTTTAATTTTTTTAAACTCTGTTATCTTGTATGATGTATGAGAAATGACTTTTATGGGGTCTCTAAGATTTTATATGCTATGTTTGTCCTACGAGCCACCTTGGATTGTGAAAAACTTGATATTTAGAGCACAAGGTTTAGAATGTCGAAGGAAGTCTCATAAGCCATGTCAAGTAGAGTCGTATTCATATGTGTGAAGCGTGCCACATTTGTGAATGAGAGGCTACAAGATGTTTAGACTTCAATTCTTTCATTACCATACTGTCAGTTAAAATATTCCCACAACCTGTTTGATGGGCTGTGGCATTGCATGAAGGGCCATCATGGCCTCCATGATGCCAATCAAACAGTTTTGAGTTCGAGAATTTTGTGTCTTTTCCCCAATTGTTTTAAACCAAAACTGTTGCATTTTCCTTCTACCCAAAGCCTTATATAATGGTTTTAAACACCCAAATAAATCAAATTCCATTCAATCTCTTAAATATCCAAAACAATTTCATGTTCCTCCTCGCAAATATTTATTCCTATAAAATTTGAAGAAGAAAGATAGGGTTTCAAGATGAAGTCTCCTATTCTTCCATTGCTTCAAATATTTTGGCATCAAAGTATGATACCTTTTGTCCATGGATCCCTCTGCTGCATTGAGTTCCCAAAGTCTCCAATTTTGTAAATTTAGATTCCCCAATTAAGCTATGGTTTTTTTTAATTGTGATAGGTTCTCTATAATGTTTGTTCAGTTTATTGTTTCATGAGTTTTTATGGATGAATTTAAAAAATTACATGTTTTAAGTGGATTTCTGATAAAACCCATGAATATCCCATGATTTGGATCATATGTCACGACCAAAGGTACATCTTAGGCGTAACATGATGTATTGGACACCTAGAGGCCCACTACAAGCCACTTAGTAGTTATATCGTCAGAAATAGAACAAAAGAGATAAAGAACAACATTTCAAGTCTAACTGTTCCACTAAAATAAAGAGAAATTTAAACATTTGTCTCATTATCCATCTAGTACATAAAAATGAAATTTGGCCTAGCCCATATATCATGCTCAAAACTGAAAGTAAGAAAAAAACAAAAAACAACCAAATTCCTGTAACACATCAAAAATCCAAGACATGTTCTAGAACCTAATATGAGTGTAATAAGGTTTAGACACGTTTTCAAGGTCTATTTTAATGAATATAAGTCATTTAGGAAGTCTAGAAACCAAAACGTCCATGACATCCGAACACTAGTTCAATAAGGTACTAGCGTGCCTTAGCCTATTTGACTAGATTTTAGGAGTCGGAAAATGATACAAATTGTGGAAGGGTGTATAACACGTATTAGAGTTTTTTCATAGTTGAAACGTCCGGGCATGACCCCCCAAGGACAAACCAAGGGCCCTTGAGGAGGACCCTTGCATTTTGGCAAGAGGCTGCCAAAAGGCAGTGTCCGTAGACGGTTGCCATCAATGAATCGTGTGTCAATCGACAGGGTGTAGATTACCTTATTTGATGGACACTTAGAAAAATTGGCCAAGTCCTGCTATGGATCAGTCTCTGTACTCAACGACGGACCAACAGGACGGTTGGTCCTTGGCCCGTCAATTGACAAACGGGGCGTGGGTCGCGGTTTTGTCTGTGAGGTCTGAGTTTTTCTAGTCGATTTTAAGTGAATTAAATTAATTAATTGGGTGGTTAATTAATTATTTAGGGTTATAGGTAATCCTAATTAAGTTAATTAAAAACCTATATAAAGACCCTAAACTAATTAGACTAACCTAAGCCCTCATAATTTCCAAACCCAAATTCTTTTGCTGCTCTCTTTTCTCTCTCTCTAATGAAGAACTCCATTGAAGACCAAGCTAGGGAAAGTTTTAGGGGCTAAAAAGAGTCAATTTCCTACATCAATCTTCATCAAGTAGTAAGGTATGAGATCTCTTTCACCTTTGAGACCTCTTTCCTCAAAGGGTTCCATCAAATTGATTTCAAAAAATTGGATTTTCAAGTCGGTCTTTTCCAATTTCGAAATTGATGTTATGAATTGATTTGTTTATGATTAATTTTGGATATTATGAATATATTAACATGTATTTTAACTAAATTATGTTATATCTTGATAAATTTGTCTAGTTTGTAGAAGATGACCTTTACCCCTTAACCCTAGGTTGCGATCTTGAAGTGAATTGAGTAATGTTGGTTCAATAGACTTAGTTTTTTGTTGAATTACTATAAGATGACGTTATTATATCAATCATTAATAGATTAGGGTGAATTATAGTCCTATTATGCTATTTAATGAGTAATTTGTTTAGATTACGACGTTGATCTAAGTATCTTATCTTAAGCTATAAACTAGGGATGAAATATGATATAGTGATTCGATTGGCTTTGTTGTCATGTTGGTTATGGTTATATGATGATAATACACCCTAATTGGGTTTGATTAAGGGTTGATGGTAAGACCTTGATGATGAATTATGAAAGAGACTTAGTAAGTCTTGTGATTCCTATTCTTTACTTCAATTATGGTTATTTATGATTGAGTCATGATATTGTATTGGAGTATGCCTTGTATTTAGATTGATAGGGTTGGTAATATGTTGAAATGAAATGTCTTTACTATGGTTTGTGAGGTGTTGGCTAAGATGTAACTGTAATAAAAATGGTGATTATTTACCAATGTGCCTTATCATGATATGAAAATGTTTATATGCTAACCTCACATATATGAATTGTAATGAAAGGACAATACTCATGCAATTATTATTAATGTATGATGATGATGATGTTATATATGGGTTAGACCCTATGACCTACATTAAGTTATGATGACTAATAAAGATATTAAAGACATTTCAAAAGGGACTCTAGCTTAGCACCGAGTCAACTAGAGTGAGGAGTGTCCCTTCCCACATAGGGAAGGTAGGATCACTAATGTACTCTTGATATTGTAGACTATAATGCATGTAGCATAAATAGTTTCCCAACTATATCTCCTAGTTCTTGAACTGTGTTGCCCCCATAGGAATACTAGCTGGTGGGTCCACGTAGTTTCTATGTTCATGTTTTGGTACTACCTTGGCAAGTAGTACGCCTTCTTTCGGTGTAGGGTTCCATGACACGGGATTCTACATTAGCTCATGTGGTCTATGTCGGTTAAGGAAAGATGTTCCCAAAAGGTAAAATGAATCAGAGGAATGAACTCTAACTAAGATGACCTAAGGGGTTTAGCTTTGTCTAGCTAGGGGTATGGGACTCTACCTAAACATTGAACTAATTAGACTTGATGTCTTAGGAGCATGTTCTTATGTATGAATATGCTTATAGTGGTACATGATGTGCATATGATGAACCTACACATTGTTGATACTATAGGTTGATTGTTGTCACTTATGAATACGTGTTGGTCTTCATGGTTTAAGTATGATGATTTGTACTCTTAAATGCTATTCTATATGAAGTGGGATGTTGGTCATGATTCTTGTTGGGTTACTTAATTGATTGACGTTATGGGGCTTTGCTGGTCAATGCACTTGTTGACTAAATAGGGGTTCATGGGTAATAGCCTTACTTTGTTTATGTTATCATGAACTCTTATTCATGCTTGAGGTTATTTTTGACTTGATGATAGATTTACTTTACTATGTATTCAATTACATAATATGCATAATTATTTGACTAGTTTTGATATTGTTGGTCTTGTGATGTACACACCTATGACTTAATGAGTATGTCTTGTTGATTTGGTATAGACTCGTTGAATGTGCATAAAGGTTTTCAAAGTAAATTGCATACTTAATGAAATACCCTCTTTTAACATGTTTTCATGATATGTGTGCATATAGTCTCACAATTAGTACAAGTGGTGTACTAACCCAATTTCTTCCTTTTCCCCAACATTTTAGGTTCCCATCATTGAAGGCTTTCGAAGACAACTTTGAAGAAGACTTGGAATTCTTGATCATCCAAATTGGGTAGGTCTTCACTTTTCGAGGTCAAAGACACTATCAAGCCTATGATGTTGCTTTATTTTTAAGTCTCTTATGTTTCTTTCCTTTTCATTTGGATATTAATGTTGTATGACCTATATGTGTTCTTGTTTCATTGATGTATGGGCTAGGCGCAATTTGATATACTCTTATTAGATGGTTATGAGATGAGATGACTATTTGAAACTATATTATATTCTATATCTCTATGTGCAATAAAAGTAGAAGACTAAGTAAAATTCATATACGAAGGGTCTATGTATACTCGATATATATCAATTGGGTGTATGTGGAGGTCTACGTAAACGTCAATGTAGAAGTAATAAAAAGTTTTAAATTTCCGCTAATTTTAACCTATGAATATAATGATTTAAGCTAAGAGGCTAGTCTTAGTCCTCAAAGAGGACGACGACACCGGTTATGTCTGGGGGTTTTCCCGAATATGAAAAACCCTTTCTCTAAGCATGAGGACTAACCAAAGATCGAAATCTCTCAAATCAACCTCTAGACACGAAAGCGAAAACTTAGTCTATCAGACTTTATATTTTGGGAAATGTAGGCAAAAGTATGCGTTAGTATAAAATATGTATCAAGTATGATAGCGATGCATATAAAACATTTGAAAAAGGGATATTATAATGAGTAAGCAATGATCAATCTAAACTATAAATATTGAGAGCTAGATATCATTACTCTTAAAAATAACAAATGCCAGTGAACATCATCTTAAAACATACTTACGATACTTCTTGAAGTAACCTAGTTCATCGTAACTTTGCTTGTTTGTGGGAAGTAGCCTTAACCAACACATAAGACCATGTGAGCTATCTCATAGAATCAGGTCTCAAACACCAAAAATAGTTTTCCTTCTTTCAAAGATAAAGACCATGAAATTCTAGCTATTGTGGATCCACTAGCGAATGTCTATCTAGACAATCTTATTTTGGGACATAATTTACAAGACTTCAGTAATTACCACTTGAACAGTCGATATTAAGATTAACTTCCACAATATAGTTCTTAATCCTATTCATCTTAGCTATTAAAGGAACATGGGTAATCATCTATTCTCCTTACAGCACATGAAAAAGGTGCCGTTTTCCTCAACATAAGCATCTTTGGTTCAATTTAGGTGAGAAAAGCCTTTCAACCTTAGGAACCCTTAATATGTAAGAAAACCCTTCACAATCATGCTTTCATGAGTATACGGGAAATCCTTTCAGTAGAACAACAACAATCATCATCATTGATACTTCACTCTCAAAGCATCCTTAAAACATTTATATAAATTCCATAAGAACACACTTAATTGAATAATCTCCTCTTTCATAATTCAAAACCCACATCACATTATCATAACTTGGAAGACATAGGAATTACATGGGTTCATGGGGAATCACCATAAGACCATATAATTTACTCAATTCATGCATAAAGATAATAATTTAAATTAGTAAACAAGAGAACCCATAATATAAAGGAAAAACCCCTAACTCAATTTGGGACCTCTATCTTTTTAATTAGGAGAATTCGGGAACTCCATGAATGGAAAAAATCAATGAATGAAAACTATCCTACCTCAATGTCTATTTCCTCTCTTCAATGGAGGATGGAGGACTTAACTTGAAACCCTCGGTTTAAAATTTCTTCTTAAAGCTTTCTAGAGAGAGAAAGAAATATTTGGGAAAGAAAACTTATTCTTCTTTTGCAAATATAAGAGAATGATTTAAATTGGGAAAATTATGGGATTAAAATACTTAAGGGTTATAATGAAGGGTAAAACGACATAGTATTATGATAGAATACATAGGAAAATGCCTAAAGCCTCTGAGAAAAATGATTGTCAAACCCGTCAATGGTGGGGACCCATGGTCTGTGGTCAACCTACAGACCGTCGTGTCCCTCCATCGTTTGGTTGAGAGACTAATGTATATCAACCTCAATTGATGGGACCCACCCATGATCTCTGTTCAATTGATGGGACCCACCCATGATCTCTATTTACGACTCGTGTACTCAACGATGGACAGTTCTGGTGAGTAGTTTAAAATATACAGAAAACTTGACATTTTAAAAAAGATTTCTGGCCAACCACTGACCCATCTATGGTCTATGGGTCACCCATTCGCCGTGGATGGCTTATGTCATTCTGACACCCAATTTTTTACGAACTGCATAATCTCCCTCTTTGAATCCAAGGTGTTACATTATATCTATTTAGATCATTAGTCCTCGAAAAATGATACAATACATCATAAGGTTTGTAGGAACTTAAACCTAACAGCCCCAACATGAATGCAATCACATAAATGCAACCATCCGAGCAGGAAATATCTACTCCAAGTTAAAGCTTGTTCAAACCATCATATCATGAAACCTTTATGCAACTCATAGTCAAATGCACATTAAAATGTAGAATATAATAATGTTGACTCATTTTCTCAAAACATAAACTTTTTCATGAACATGCATAAGGGAGAAAATCTTGGGAATATCTAAGACACATGATAAAAAAAAACTAAATGATGAGTAAATCAATACCTCAAGCTATAGTAGTAGTAGAAGGAAGGAGATGAGGATATCGTGACATCATATCGTCCTCGGCCTTCCAATTAGAGCCCTCAAATAATTGATTCCTCCACAAAACTTTCACGGAAGCAACTTCTTTATTTCTCAACTTTTTGACTTGCTAGTCTAGAATATCAACCAGAGCTTCTTCATAAAAAAATTGTCCTTAGCTCCCAAACCTTCTAAGGGAACTATAAATGTTGGATCACAAACACATTTCTTCAACATAGAAACATGGATAGTTGGACAATTAAGCTATTAATGTTAATTAACTGCTGCTACATATTATTTTTGATGTAATGATTCAATGTACATCATGTTGTATCTGATAATATATCCCAGCAACCCATTTGAAAATATATGAATCAAGTGAATTTGAGCTCATTAAGTCCTTATTTCCTGCCAAAGGCCAATGGCTAGTTTTTTTATTTTTTTTAATCTATGTTCTATAGATCGTTTTAATTTTAGAAATTAGTATTTTGGGTCAATCTAAGGGTCTATTGTCAGGGGCAGAGCCTAGATGTTCCTTCGAATCCCTTCGACGAAAAATAACACTACTTATTTTTTTTTGAATTTATACCACTAGACAGAGCATCTAGCAGTTTTTTATTAGAATAAAAGTACTCAATAAAAATAAGTACAAGCAAGGGGGGCTAGGGCTTACCTTGTCAATCCTAATGAGGAAATAAACCTCTAATAATTAAAAATCATGAAAAAAATAAGAGCTAGAGAAAACTAGTAACACTATGGTCATCAAAAAAAATTTAATACAGTACTGTATAATTATATTACAAATGAAAATACTTGAAAATACACAAATATAAAATCCATGAAGAATGTAGAGTTATCAACCTCAAACTTACTTCTACAAATGTGTGATTTAAAAATGATAGATAGCCCATCTAATATAACCTGAAGTATTTTCTTCCTGTCATCTTCTTCAAATCTGTCTAACAAAACTTGATAATTCATCATTTCTTCTTGGATGTTTTAGATCTTTTTGAAGCTATTGATGCTTTCATACGGTTCTGCTTTTCCAAATATTACACTATTTATACATGTTAAAATTACTTATTATTATTATTATATATATATATATATAGTAGGTGTTGAATCCTCAAGCTAATTCGTGTATTTTCTTATTTATATATTGAACCCATCAATAAAATACTGACTCCAATCGATCTTACTTGAAAAAAGAAACAAGAAAAAATACATTACTTGCAAAAGAGCTAGATATTAAGCTTACCAAGAGCTAAATAATAATGGCCTTT
Source organism: Solanum pennellii (assembly GCF_001406875.1). Taxonomy (NCBI): domain Eukaryota; kingdom Viridiplantae; phylum Streptophyta; class Magnoliopsida; order Solanales; family Solanaceae; genus Solanum; species Solanum pennellii. The sequence continues at coordinate 72,956,255 of NC_028645.1, forward strand.
TGCCTTTCTCGTGTTAAAAATATTTTTTTGGCTTTTGTGACTAGTATTATATGTGTGTGTGTGTCTATTTTAATCTTGAAAGTTTAATTCATGTTTTTTTTTAAAAAAAAAACAATAATATATAGTGAGACGCTTGACTTGGATATATAAACACTCTAATTTTAAAAATAAAAATTTAGAAACATCAATCTGATTCAACTTACAACTATCAACACTCTGAGTCGTCCCTATTGTGTTTTTTGGACATCCTTCGTTTACACAACATTTAAATGTTGGAGGTTCTTAGACTTTAGATCGATGATCATTGAACAATTAATACAAGATGAGATATCCATGTATGCATATTCAAAGTTGAAGTGTTTATTTGTCGGTTATGACTAAATTCAAGTGTTTGTTTATAAGTTTGAGTGATTATTATAGAAAGTTAGGAGTCATTTAGTTTGAAGACAAGTTATACTGAAATTAATTGTGTTGTAATTGGTTAGTTATGTTGTTGTTTATTTCTTCTTATTATTATCAAATACCTACATTGGATACTGAAGGGCAAAAGCCATTTATCAGAAGATTTAGTTGCGAATTCTATTTGGTTGCTACATTTTAGATGTATAAACAAACATTGGTGGGTCGGGTTCAACCCATTAATTAACACGATAATATTTTTATTTGAGTTGATGTAATGTAAGTTTTATTCACTATAATGAGATTTGATTGTATTGTACATGAATAGAAAAAGTTTCATATACAATACTTTGTTCCTTCTCTTCTTTATTTCTTCCTCATCTATAATTCTATCTAGGGTCTGCACAACTGATTCGGTCGGTGTTTTACTTATGAAAGTAGATCACCATGGCTCAAATGACGGTGTATATTAGGGATTAGGATGAAATTCGATCACTGAGAAATTTTTCTTAAGTTGATCAAACTTCGAACGCACTTCTCTAATTCCACTTTCTTAATTGAAAATGATCCTTTCTAGTGGTGAAGCATTGACAGAATGTTGAGGAGTTAGAGGAACAATCTGTGTCAACCCAAACTGTCGTGCAAACATAGTTAGAGAGTAATACTGCAGTCTAGCTTTTCCAACATTTGAGCTCCTTATAGCGACACCATACTGGAGGTCTCAAGTAATAAGGAAGCTAGACCATATATCGTCTAGAACTATCTTACTAGATGGGATATGCATTGCCAATTTCAGCCATCCAGGTGAATATGGAGTGAACTGGCTAGGAGATATGGAGGAACATGAGTAGAAGAACTTAAAACATTCTCATAAGCTATTCTATTTTTACTTCCCTTGAGACAGGCCAGTCCCTAAAGTCGTACAGTTTATGTATCGTAAGGAAGGACCAAATCCTCGAGTAACTAAGCAATTAGCTTATCGAAGTGAACACGCACAAAGAGGCCATAACTAAGGAGGAACATTCTGTGTTTCTCAATATGTGGCTCAGTAAATATGCATTTCGCATTGGTTGGACTATGGTATTGAAGAAGTAAAATAATCTACCCATAACTCTTGGTTCGGTCAAAAGTTTGCTTTGACTCTTTTCATAACATCTTGTCTATACAGAGTCTTTAGAAGCTTAGCTACCAGGGGATTTGGTCCTTCAAGGGGGACCTTCTGTATCCTACAACTCTGGCTATGGTGTTACTTTCCGTATTATACACCTTTTCCTTATGATACACAAAATTGTACAACTTTAGGGATTTCCCTGGCTCAAGGGAAGTTAAAATAGAACAACTTCCGAGAATGTTTAAAGTTCTTCTACTCATGTTCTCCCATATCTCCTATACAGTTCACTCCATGTTCACCTGGATGGCTGAAATTGGTGGTGCATATCCCATATCGTAAGCTATCTCTAGACTATATCTGATCAAACTTCCTTATTTTTCGAGACCTAAAGTATGGTCCAGCATTAGGGAACTCAAGTTTTGAAAATATAGAGTGGAGTATTACTCTCCACATAAGTTTGCACGGCAGTTTAGGTTGACATAACTCATTGCTCTACCACTCATCATTCAGTCGACGCTTCACCACTAGAAAATATTGTTTTCAATTTTGAAAGTGCATTAGAAAGTTGATTCAATGTTTGATCAACTGAAGAGAAATTTCTCATTTGTTGAAATTTATTCTAATCCCATATTTACGCTGTCATTTGAGTTGTGGTGGTCTACTTACATTAGTAGAAAACATGGATCGAATCAGCTGAGCAGATCCTAGATAGGATTATTTGTTAGGAAGTAACAAAGAAGAGAAGAAACAAAGTTGTTGCTATTGAATATACAAAACTTTTACCCTTCATGTATAATACAGTCAAAACATGTTATAGTTCATAGAATTTGCTATGTAACAATTCACTTACAGTCTAGGAGAACAAAATTTTCTCCTAGAAGACTCCAATAATTAAGACAGATCCGTTAACCTTGTAAATCGTTAGTAGACAAATAAACCCGGATATTTTCCTCAAGAATGTTCAATCAAATCCACCATTTTAGTTCTTCAAGATCTTGAATTTTTACCCAACAGAATCAAATCGGGCTGGTGGAAACTTTTTACTTCTTTTGGAATCTTGAAAGTAGATAAATCAAAACATTCATACCCTAAGAGATATAGTACAAATATACAACCACTTACTACATACCTCTATCTGAAGAGCACACACTCGTTTCTCGCAACATTAATGACGAATTTTAATATTGCAAAACTAATAATTAGACAAAAAATATTAATAAGTGAACCAAAATTCGATTCATACTCATAATAATAGATAGATAATTTCAAATGTGTTATGAAACTATAGAATAAAAAGAAGAAATTAGATAGAAAATAAGACATGTTATTTCTCTTGATGAATGATTTTACGATGAAGAGGACCCCTCTATTTATAGGGGAAATCTAACATGGTCCCCAAATAAGATTCTTAACCATACCCTAAAAGGACTACACATAATAGACATTCCCTTTTCTACAAATACTTTATAACAAAATTGCAATTAAAGCGGCTTAATAACTAATTAACTGAGGTGGCAAAAGTGGTTAAGAAATGAGGAGCTGGATAAATCTGCTAGTTTGTTAGGAGTTAGACGCTATAGTGAAGTTAGTTAGTTTGAATAATAGTGATTCATTTTAGTCCTATCGTATACAAAAGTTGTATGATGATTATGAAATCATGCTTGATGGAAGAAAATTTTCTCTCTCTTTCTAAATAGGATTGACTCAACTATTGTTCTCCAATTTATTTTTGTTGATAATATGTCTCAGAAAATTGCAGAATAAAATAGTTAGCTACTGTTAATGTTTTTAATTTTTTTTATTTGAGTCCTATGTGACTTGAATTAGGATTTAGTTCCTTTATTTGTCATTTGAATGTTACTAGCATATTTTTTCTATTTTTTAGTAAGCAATTATATCTTTAAATGTATGTCTCTGAATTATTGATAAAATATTTCCCTTTGAAAATTCTGCAGTATTTTTTTGTCAGTCTTTCTCTGTTATTTTGATAGTCTTTTTTTTCATCAGAAAACAAATAATTGGTAATTAGATTCTTCTTGTTTAGGGACATGAGAGTAGAAAAATGAATTCCTAAAACAGTTTTTAAAGAATGGCTCGTCCGATTTTTTATGGTGAGAATTATCAACTATGGGCTGGGAGGATGGAAACATACTTTTATTATCTTGATCTTTAGGAAGACATGGAAGAGAATTACAAAATTAATTTGCTACAAAACAATAAAACCGTGGCCCAAATAAGGAGTCTTATGAGGAAATATGGCATGGTTGAAGGAGAATAAATAGCCAGCCACAAATCTCAAACCAATGGTAAATTCTTGAAGAGACCAGATGCACAATGCAAAATCTGCAAACAACTTGGTCATAAAGCTGTTATTTGCAAATGCAAGTTTCAAATTGATGAAACAGTTGGCCAAGTCACTAGGTAAAGAAGAAGAAGAATACCACTTTTTTGTGGAAGTTGTTTTTCAACCAAAATATCTGATTTATTTTTATTAGACTACAATATACAATTCCTTATCAAAGGAAGAGTGTTGAGAATATATCTTAGGATATTGCAGAATAAAATACTTAGCTACTTTTACGTTTTATTAATTATTTTGTTAGATTCCTATGGGACTTGAATTAAGGATTTAGTTCTTTTATTTGTTATTTGAATTTTACTAGCATATTTTTTTATTTAGTTAAAATCTATATATTTTTATCTCAGAATTATTAATAAAAAAATCCCCTTTAACAATTCTGTAGATTTTTTTTCTCAAAGTATTTCTCTATTATTTTCTTAGTTTCTTTATTTAAAAAACTAATAATTTCCATGGCTTAGCATATTCATCTTCCTCGGGATTCTATCTCTCAATTAGTTAATTTAATAATTTCATGCATCAGTTGTTATGAGATCCATCAATCCTTGGAATGGTTGTGGCGACACGAAGAACAAACCAAGAAAGAGCAGCATAAGAAATAGACAATAGATTTCCGCAGATTCAAAAACAATTGAAGAAATAAATGAAGGGTAAGTCTAATATCAATTATCACAATGCTCAAATAGAAAATGAATTGGGTCCAAGAATGTAAGAAATTGAATATATGGATATAAGGGGCAGAGATAAGGAATTTTGAAGGCAATAATCTTCGAATGCAAGAAAAGGTTTTATAGAGTGTAAACTTGAGAATCGAACCAAAGAAACACCAAATTGTGTTGTTTATCATGATGGTAACACTTTCATTCGTTATTGTACACTAAAATTTTCCAAATTTTCTAGAAGAGAGTAACGAACTTGGTTATGTAAAATTGATCAGTGAATCTCTATGAATGAAGTTCCCTTTCATCAAAGGGTTGGGATGGTTGCTAAACAGTTAGAAGGATAAGCTATAGATTGACATAGGTCCTTTTTGAAATTTAGGGTGTTAGGTTTGTATGCTACATTGGTCAAATATGTATTAGCAGTTGAATGAAATATTTTATGATGGTTATGAGTATTTTATGAAAGCTTCAACAATTTTGCAACAAATTGGTAGTGTTAGGTAGTATTATGTAACACTCCGAAAGTCCAATACCTAATCTAGAGACTCACATGAACTTTTAAGATTTGTAACACTTTTTTAAGGTCAAAAATAATGTTTATAAGTCATGTAGGTAGTTTTAGAGTGATGACGTCAAGAAACATCCATGACATCCGTTGACTAGAGGTGCTAGTGTGCCTTAGCCTAATTTATGGGGTTTTAGGAGTCGAAATTGGATGAAATTTGGTGTAAATGTGTAAAACATATATTAGAGTATGTTTAGGGTCGAAATGTCCAGGTACAACTCCCAAGGACCACCCTAATGGGTCCTTGAGGAGGACCCTTCCATTTTGATCATAATGTTGTCACTAGGCAGTGTCTATCTACGGTTGCAGGCGACGAGGCTTAGGTGGAACGACGGGGTGTCAATACAGCTGTCATTGGACACTTATCCACTTTTACAAATATTTCCAAAAACATGGTCTCTGACCAATATTACGGATGTGCAGTACGGGGGGCAAGGGAGGCCGTCGACAGACCTATGGACCACAAGTCGAGGTCTCGTAGGTCAGGCCTGCATTTCAATATGAAATTTTAAGTGAGTAAATTAATAAGTTAATTATTTAGGTGTTAAGTAGGAGTTAATGGGTGGTTAATTAAGTTGATTAAGTGACAATAAAATACGCTAAGTGTAATCTCAACATAAGACCCCACAATTCCCAAACCCAAACCACTCTAACTTCTCTCTTCTTTCTCTCTCCCAAATAAGTATCCATTAAAGGGAAAGTTCTGAGGGTTATAGGGATTAAAGAAGAATAATTTTATCCATCAATATTCAAGGAATAAGAAGGTATGGGAACCTTTCACCTTTGGGATTCTTTTCCCCAAAGGGTTCTTCCAAAATTAGTTTTAAAAAAGAATTCATATGGGTTTCATTCTAAATCCGAATTTGATCTTCTAAATTGTATTGTTTATGGTTTCAATTGATTATTCTTATTATATTATGATGTATCATTGTTCAATTATTGTAGTTCTTTATTATTTAACCTAGTATGTGGAATAGATCATTAATTTACCCAAATTCCCTAACCCTAGGTTATGAACTCATGTTGAATTGATTAGTCTTGATGCAATTGACTTAGTTCTTGAGTTAATTACTATTGAATAATTTTATTACACCTATTGATGGATGAAATTGGTTTTTTGTGGTTAAGACCAATGATGATGGCTTTTGAAGGAGAATTGGTTAGACTTTGTGATCGTGAACCTTCACTTCAGTTGTGATGGCTTATACTTGGTGGTGAAGTTCAATTCAAGCATGTCTTGTGATTGCATTAAGTAGGTGTAGGTATGATTATGCAATTAAAATGTGTAAATTATTTGAAGGTGTGTGTTAACGATGTAATGATATAAGGTATGTTATGAATTGCCTCAGTGCCTTATTATGATGTGATGATGACAATGTGTTGATCTCACATATGAGGGTTGTATTGAAAGAATATTCTCATGCAATTCCTAATGAGAAAATGATTATAATTTACAAGGGTTTAGTATCCTATGGCCTAATCTTAATCTAAGTTATGATTGTTAAAAGATGATCTAAAGATATTTCAAAAAGGGACTCTAACTTAGAACCGAGTGAACTAGTAGTGAGGAGTGTCCCTACCCAATGTGGGAATGTAGGTTCACTATTGCACTCATCATATTGGAGACTATAATGCAATCTTCATAAAGAGGGTCCGAAGCATATCTCCTAGTTCTTGAACTATGTTGCCCCATAGGAATGCTATCAATTGGATCCACCTAGAATGGTATGTTCATGTTTTATTACTACGTTGGCAAGTTGTCCACCTTATTTCGGTGTAGGGTTTTGTGACACAGGATTCCATATTTAGCTCATGTGGTCAATGTTGGTTAAGGCAAGTGGTGCTGAGAGTAAAATGAAGTTACAGAGTGAATACAAACTAGGGTTACTTAACAGGTTTGACTTAGTCTAGGTAGGGGTATGTGACTCTACCTATACATTGCACTAGTTGGCCTTGAGGGAAGTCCTTGGAGGTTGTTCTTATGATTTATAAAGTAAATGTTATGCATATGTTTACTATACATGTTAATGATCATATATGATGTTAGTTTCATGTATGAACATGCTATTGGTCTATGTTGCTAAATATGATGATTAATATTCCTAATGCGATGTTATGATATGTTAGGTATTGCTTGTGATACTTTGTATGGTTTACTTGGTTGAGTAAGGTTATGGGGCTTTACTTTGTCATAACACTTGTGGACTTTATGGTGGGTTATGAGTAAGGGTCTTGTATATGTTGAAAGGTCATGAACTCTTATACATTCTTTTGTTATTATAAATGATGTTGGAGTTGTCTGGTTATGTACTCATAGATGCTATTAAACATGTTGACTTTGTTATACTTTATGATGTTGGTCTTGTGTAGTATATGGCTTTGTCGTAAGGAATATGTCATTCTTGGCTTATATGGATTCTTGATTATGCATAAGGCTTTTCAAAGTAACTTTGCATTGTTTTGAACAAATTCCCCTTTTAGCATGATTTCAAATGTTTTATGTGCATGTTTCCATACTTAGTACAAGTGTGCACCAACCCATATTTGTATGTATCTACAATTATGTAGGTTTCGACCATTGAGCTTTTCGAGGGCCATTGAAGATAACTTCGACTCTCATTCTCCATGTTTGGTAGGTCCCTACCTTCCGAGCACGATGGAACTATCTAGCTATTGTTGTTGTTTTAGACTTAAAGAAAGTTTAGTTCCTCATATAATATTCCCCAATAGAGTTATCCGTGGTGTATTAGTAGAACATGATATGTTCGATTTCGATATAATTTTGGGAATGGATTGGTAACATGCTTGTTTTTCTTCCATTGATTGTAGGACAAGAGTGGTCAAGTTTAATTTTACTAATTTTCCCATTTCAATTCCTCCTTATCGGATGACTCTGGCCAAATTGAAAGAGTTGAAGGCTCAAATCAAAGATTTACTTGACAAGGGCTTCATTCAACCTAACATTTCCCCATGGGTGCTCCTGTTCTATATGTGAAGAAAAAAGATGGGTCACTTAGGATGTGTATTGATTGTTGAACTTAAGACCATAAGCTCTAGATTTTTTGGTTTCTGCTATAGCCAAACACAAGGGAAAGATCTTTTTTTTGTGACAATTAAGAATAAGTATCCTCACCCTCGGATTGAGGACTTGTTTAATCAATTCCAAGGAGAAAGCTACTTTTAAAAAATTATCTTGAGGTCGGGATATCACCAACTTAAGGTGAGAGATGAAGATATTCCCAAAATGGCCTTTTGAAAGAGATATAGTCATTATGAGTTTAGAGTAATGTCTTTCGGATTGAATAATTCTAATACAACATTTATGGACCTAATGAATATTGTGTTACAAAACTACCTAGATTCCTTTGCGATTGTTTTGTGGACAGTATCTTAGTGTATTCGAAGAATGAGGGTGATCATATGGGTCATTTGAGACTAGTGTTACAAGTCTTGAAAGAACAGAAACTATTTGCTAAGTATAGAAAATATGAGTTTTGGTTAAGGTTGGTGGCGTTTCTTGTTCATATCATCTCTAGTTAGGGTATAGAGGTTGTCTAAAGAAAACCAAGGAGGTTAAAAAATTTCCTAGAACTTTTGCCATAACCGATATAGAAAGTTTCTTGGGTCTAGTCGGGTACTATAGGAGGTTTGTGGATGGTTTTGTGTCCATTGCATCTCGTCAACAATTTTGAACAAAAAGAATATGAAGTTTGAGTGGTCTAAGGCTTGTGAAAGAAGCTTCCAAATCTTGAAAGATAGGCTTACCACTGCTGCGGTGTTGTCCTTAACAGATGGTACCAAGGGTTTTGTGGTGTATGGTGATGAATCCCAAGTGGGATTGGGTTTTTCCATTATTCAATACGGTAGGTTATAGTGTATGGTTCCAGGAAACTCAAGGTTCATGAAAAGAAATACCCAACTCACGATCTTTTGTTAGCAGCCGTGGTGTTCTCCTTTAAAATATGGAGGCATTTACTATATGGTGTTCATGTTGATGTGTATACCGACCACAATAGTATTCAATATTTTTTTACCCAAAAGGAGTTGAATCTTCGACAATGAAGGTGGTTGGAATCGTTGAAAGATTACAACATGAGTGTTCTCTACTACCCCGGCAAGGACAACATTGTTGTGAATTCTCTAAGTCGTATGACCATGGTAAGTGTGTCTCATGTGGAAGAACACAAGAAAGATTTAGTAAAGGATGTTCATAGGTTGGCTCGTCTGGGTGTTCAATTGGAAGATTCTCCTATTGGTGGGTTTATGGTCCATCATAACTCTGAGTCATCTTTGGTTGTTGAGATGAAGTCTAAACAACACCTTGATCCATCATTGATGGAGTTAAAGGAATTGGTTCTTGGTAAGATTAATGAGTCATTCTCCTTACAGGTGTGTGTGTGTGGTGTTTTGAGGTACCAAGAGAGGTTATGTGAGCCCAATGTGGTTTATTTGAGAAATCGGATCCTAGAGGAAGCTGATGGTTCTCGCTATTCGATTCATCCGCGTTCTACTAAGATGTATCATGACCTTAGAGGAGCATTTTAATGGGATGGATTGAAAAGGGACATAGGCAAAATTTGTTGAAAAATGTCCAACTTTCCAAAAAGTGAAAGCCGAGCATCAAAAGTTAGGTGGCTTACTTCAAGAAATGCAAGTTCCCACTTCGAAATGGGAAGAAATTAATATGGAATTGTAGTGGGTTTTCCTTGGACGCGATGGAAAAATTACACTACATTGGTGGTTGTGGATAGGTTGACGAAATCCACTCACTTTATCCTCATTAAGTATACTTATTCGGCGGAAGAGTATGCAAGGATCTATATCAATGAGATTGTGAGTCTTCATGGGATCCCTTTATTAATTATTTCAAATAGAGGATCTCAATTTACATCTTGATTTTGGAAGTCATTCAAAAAAGGGTTAGGTACTCAAGTGAAGTTAAGCACCACTTTTCATCCCCAAACAGATGGTCAAATGGTGCGTACTATTCAAACTCTTGAGGATATAATTAGTGCTTGTGTAATTGATTTCTATGGAAGATGTGATGAACACTTGCCTTTGGTAGACATATCTTATAACAATAGTTACCATTTGACTATATCCATGGCTCCTTTTGAAGCTTTGCGTGGTAGGAGATGTAGATCTTCGGTTTGTTGAAGATGGTGAGTCTTCACTTTTGGTCCCGAATTGATCTATAAGGCTTTGGAGAAAATTCATATCATAAGGAACCAATTGAAAAAAACCTATAGCTGGCCAAAGTCTTATGACGACAAAAGGAGAAGAGACTTAGAATTTGAAGAAGGTGATATGGTGTATTTGAAAGTTTCAACTGAAAGGGGCGATGAGATTTGGCAAGAAAGAGAAGTTCAGTGGTCATTATTTGGGTCCCTATGAAATTTTTGTTTGTAAGGTTGCATATGAGTTGAGATTATCTAGTGAGCTAGCTTCGGTTCATCCGATATTCCATGCTTATGAAGTTCATTGGTGATCCCGAGTCCGTTCTTCCTATTGAAGGTCTAGATGGTATGAGAATCTCTCCTATGAAGAGATTCAGGTGGAAATCCTTGATCGCGAACTGAAGAAGTTGAGGAACAAAGAGGTGGCTTTCATAAAGGTGTTATGGAAGAACCACCCAGTTGAAGGAGCAACATGGGAGGCCGAGGCCGACATGAAGTCCCGTTATCCTCATCTCTTTGCTAATTAAGGTATGTTATTCCTATTAATAACTAGAATAATTGGTAAAGTTGAATTTTGTTTGTTTTGTAAAGATGTGCATAAAAAATGGTAAAAGTTTTTCTAAAATAATATTTCCATGAAAAGATTTTCTTTTGCATTATTTGCACATATTTCTGTATTTGTTGTTGCTTTGATAAAATTATATTGAGCATGTTGATGTGTTTTGAAATGAGCTTTTTGGCATAAGTGACTCTTTAAGTATTGTTGAGCTCATGTTGATGTTGAGAACAAAATTCGTCATGTGTGATGTTGAGCTATTATGTGTGGTAAATGATATTTTGAGTTGTCATGTATAAATGTGATAATGTTATATTAATTTGAGTTGTAAATGTTGGTATGCTAGTATTGTCTATCTTTTCCCCTCAAAAGATTTTAGTGTCATTCCACGTCGAATGTTCCTAAGGGGAAGGGGGGTGGATAATGTAACACTATGAAACTCCAAGACCTAATCTAGAGACTGACATGAAATTCTAAGGTTTGTAACACTATTTTAAGGTCAAAAATAATATTTATAAGTCATGTAGGAAGTTTTAGAGTCAAGACGTCAAGAAACGTCCATGACGTTCGTAGACAAGTGAAAGAGGTGCTGGTGTGCCTTTGCCTATTTCATGGGGTCTTACGAGTTGGAATTTGATGAAATTTGGTGGAAAGGTTTCAAACATATATTAGAGTATGTTTAGTGTCGAAACATCCGGGTACAAATCCCCAAGGACTACCCTAAGGATCCTTGAGGAGGACCCTTCTATTTTTTCCAAAAAGCTGTCACTAGGCAGCGTCTATCTACGGTTGCAGGCAACAAGGAGTAGGTGGAACGACGAGGTTTCGATGCCTCCATCATTAGACACTTATCCAATTTTCCAGAAGTTTCCAAAAATATGGTCTGTGAACAAAACTACGGATATGTAGTAACGAGGGGGGGGGAGGGGCAAGGGAAGACGTTGACTAACCTATGACCGGCGGGTTAGGGTCTTGTAAGTCAGGCATGCGTTTCACTGTGAAATTTTAAGTGAGTTAATTAGGTAGAAGTTCAATTGGGTGTTAAGTGTTGGTTAATTTAGTTTGTTAAGTGACTATATAAATTATCCTAAGTCTAAACTCAACTTAACACCCCACAATCCCAAACCCAAATCACTCTACCATCACTCTACTTTTTCTCTGCCAAAGAAAACTCCATTGATGTTCAAGTTCTTATGGTTCTAGGGATTCAATAAGATCACTTTTATCCATCAATCTTCAAGGAATAACAATGTCTAGTAACCTTTCACTTTTGGGATTCATTTCTCTAAAGGGTTCTTTCGAAATTGGTTTTAAAAAAAAAAATTCATATGGGTTTCTTTCTAATCCGAATTTGATGTTCTAAATTGAATTGTTTATGGTTTCCTTTGATTATGATGATAATATTATGATTTATTTTTGTGCAATTATGCTAGATCTTAATGATTTAACCTAGTAAGTGGAATAGATCATGAATGACCCAAATTCCTAACCCTATGTTATGAACTGATATTGAATTGATTCTTGTCAATGCAATTGACTTAGTTCTTGAGTTAATTACTATTGAATAATTTTATCACACCTATTAATGGATGAAATTGGATTGTTTATGGGTAAGACCAATGATGACGGATTTTGAAGGAGAATTGTTAACACTTTGTGATCTTTAAACTTCACTTTAACTGTCATGGCTTATACTTGGTGATGAATTTCAATTGAAGCATATCTGGTGATTGCATTAAGTAGGTGTTGGTATGAAGATGCAATTAAAATGTCTTGATTATGTGAAGGTGTGACATTATGTTAACTGTGTAACGATATACGGTTGGTTATAAATTGTCTATGTGCCTTATTATGATGTGATGATGATAATGTGTTGATCTCTCATATGAGGGTTTTATTGAAAGGATATTCTCATGCAAATCCTAATGAGCTAATGATATGAATATACAAAGGGTTAGTCTCCAATGGCCTAATCTAAGTTATGATTGTTAAAACCTGATATAAAGAAATTTCAAAAAGGGACTCTAGCATAGCACCGAGTGAACTAGTAGTGATGAGTGTCCTATCCTAATGTGGGAAGATAGGTTCACTATTGTACTCATGATATTGGAGACTATAATGCAATGTGCATAAAGAGGATCTCAAGCATATATCCTACTTCTTGAACTATGTTACCCTATTAGAATACTAGCTAAGAGATATACCTAGAATGTTATATTTATGTTTTGGTATTACCTTGGACAATAGTCCATCTTCTTTTGGTGTAGGGTTTCATGACACCAGATTCCACATTTAGCTCATGTGGTGTATGCCAGTTGAGGCAAGTGTTCCCGAATGTAAAATGAAGTTATAAAGTGAACACTAACTAGGGTGACTTAAAAGATTTGACTTAATTAATCTAGGTAGGGGTATGTGAATTTACTTATGCATTGCATTGGTTGTTCTTGAGGGAAGTCCTAGGAGGTTGTTCTAATGTTTTATAAAGTAAATGTTATGCATATGTTTACTTTACATGTTGATGATACTATATGATGTTAGTTTCATGTATGAACATGTTATTGGTCTATATTGCTAAATATGATGATCAATACCCCTAATTCCATGTTATGTGATGTTAGGCATTGCTTGTGATCCTTTTTTGGGTTTACATTGTTGAGTAAAGTTATGGGGCTTTACTTGGTCATTGCATTTGTGGAGTTGATGGTTGGTTATGAGTAAGGGTTTTGTATATATTAAAAGGTTATGAACTCTTATACATTCTTTGTTGTTATAAATGATGTTTGACATGTTTTATTATGTACTCAAAGATGCTATTAAACACGTTGAATTATTTATACTTGATGATGTTTGTCTAGTTTTATATATTGCTTTGTCTTAAGGAATATGTGATTCTTGGCTTATACGGGTTCTTGGTTGTGCATAAGGCTTTTCAAAGTAACTTGGCATGGTTTTGAACAAATGTCCCTTTTTGCATGATTTCAAATATTTTATATGCATGTTTCCATACCCAATACAAGTGTGTACTAACCGATATTCCTATGTTTCAACAATTACGTATGTTTCAGTCGTTGATCTTTTAGAGGGCCATTTAAGATAACTTGGACTCTTATTCTCCAAGTCTGGTATGTCCTTACCTTCCGAGGACGATTCCACTATCTAGGTAATGATGTTTTTGTCTTAAAGACAATTTTAGTTCCTTCTCTTTTATTTTTAGTGCATTGGTGCATATGCCTATATGTGGCTTTTGTTGTAATGAAGTAAGGACTTTGCCCGAATGTTGTACTCGACATAGATGGTTTAAGTGTGAAATGATTTTCTGTTAGAATATCTTTATATATTATATATGTGAAATATAAGTAGAAGTATGTGTAATGTTTCTTATACGAGGAGTCTATGTAAACTCCCTATGTATATATAACATGGAAGCGAGAGTTCTATGTAAGCCTCACATGATAGATGTAAATTAAAAGTTTCAAATTTTTGACAATTTAACCTATGATATGTAATAAGGAATACTAAGAGGTTAGTCTTAGTCATCTTCAAGAATGACAACACTGGTTACGTCTATGGGGTGCTCCCCGGATGTGAAAAATTTGGTATCAGAGCATAAGGTTTAATATCCTTAGGATCGATGTCTCACTAAACCACGTCTATGTATATTCTTATTCATAATTATGTAGCGCGCCACACTTCTGAATGAGAGACTATGTGATGTTTAGGAAATCCTCATCTTCTTGTTTTCCTATGTCGCACATGTAAAGTTGTACTTTATGTGTTCTTTTCACGTAAGACTTTATTGTGGTTATAGGTATGAATACTCGAAGGGCAGCTGCACGAAGGGAAGATGAAGGGATTGCTATTGTGAGGGCTCATGACAACCAAGAACCGCCGCAAGATAATCATGTCCCTCCAATTGAGCAAGTTCCTATGGGTAATCAAGTGCAAGTTGTTCCTCCACCGATGATCGATGGAAAGATAAGGGAAGATTTTCTCAATTTGTCTCAATCCATACTTCACAAGCTAATGTCGTCACTTCTCAAGTCCAAGACATGATGAAACAAGTAAATCGGGAAGTTGGACCCCTATGCCTCAACATGCTAGCACTATGGTATCTCGTTTGATAGACATTACTAGGATAAACCCTCCTATGTTCTATTGGTTGAAGACGGAGGTGTGATTACGCCGAGTTTGCTGCCTATCAACTCAAAGATGTGGTGCAAACTTGTTAGCACCAATGGAGGGATAATAGGGTGCTAAGAGGTGGTCCGGTTACTTGGAAGATTTTCAAAAAGGGCCTTCCTTGATCGGTTCTTTCCTAGAGAGTTGACGGAAGCTAACTGGAAGAATTCATCAACTTTCGTAAAGGAGGTCTGAGTGTACTTGACTACTCCTTGAAGTTTCCAAAATTGTCTAAGTATGCTCCATCCTTGGTGTCTAATCCAAGATATGAGATGAGTCGTTTTCTTACAGGAGTATCCAATGACTTAGTGGAAGAATGTTATTCGACAATGCTTTATGATAATACGAATATCAATCGTCTAATGGTTAATGCTCCACATTTGGAAGAAATTAGGTTAAGGAGGAAGAATAGAGAGGCCAAGAGGGCCATGTCTTTTTAAAGTGGTTCTTCGAAGAGAAGATTGGAAATTCAAGATAAGCCTAAATTTAAGAAGAGGTTCTCCAATCAAGTCCCTTAAAAATTTCTCAAATATCATGATCATAGGGTGTCTAACCCTATGTCCTAAAAGGCTAGAAGTAGAAATTCACCAAGTTATAAATCAACTTGTTCACAGTGTGGTAAGAAACATTTGGGTGAGTGTTTAGTGGGGACGGGAAATTGCTTTAGTTGTGGGACAGAGGGTCATAAGTCAAAGCTTGTTCTAATGTAAAGGGGAAATACAAGAGTTGTGGGCAATCTCAATCAAGTTGTTCTAATGTTGATGCTCCCAGAAAGAATCATTTTTATGCTCTCCGCTCTAGGGGTGAACAAGAGATATCTCCCGATGTGGTGACTAATATGTTACAAGACTCTCTTTAAATGTTTATACTTTACTTGATACTGGTGCTACCTTATCATTTCTTACACCTTTGGTAGCTTAATGTTTTATATTTTTCTCGATATATTAAACGAACCTTTTATGGTGACTACCCCTATAGGTGATTCGGTGGTTGCAAAAAGGGTAAAAACAAATTGTCCTATAATGTTACCCAATAAAGTTACCCATGGTGAATTAGTAGAACTTGATATGGTAAATTTCTATGTCATTTTGGAAATGGATTTGTCGCATGCTTGTTTTGGTTCCATTGATTGTAGGACTAGAGTGGTCAAGTTTAATTTACCTAATTAAACCGTCTTAGAGTGTAAGGCGATAAGTTCTATTCCTAGAGGTAGCAATATTTTTAGTCTAAAGGATTGTAAGATGATATCACTACACCATTTTAGGCCTACGAACACACTTATTCTGGACTACACTTGTAAAGTGTTGCCTAAAGTAGTTTTGGGAACGCTTTTAAAGCGTAGCCAAAATTTTTAACTTTTAGCTACAATAATTTTTGCAACACTTCAAAAGTGTACTCTTTAATAATATAAGATACACTTTATAAGTGTTGTTAAAATATTGTATAATTGGCAACACCTATTTACATATACGACCACACTTCTAAAATGTCCTATTTTTATAATTGAAAAAACAACACTTTATAAGTGTTTCCTTAAAATTTTTCACTCAAATATTATATTCCATCCAATATTTTTAACACTCCGTCCCATTTTTATTGGCGAAAAAAATAAACATTAATTAATAACAAAACAAAAAGACTTTCTATTTCCTTCTCCCTTTCCCTTTCCTTTTCTGAAGAACTCACGCTTTCCCTTTCCTTTCTCTGATATTGTGCTGAAGATGGAGATATTTCGTTCAAGTCACGCTTTCCCTTTCCTTCCTCGAGCTGAGGAACTCACAATTTCTTTTATCCGAGCTGAAGATCGAACTGAAGATCGAGCTGCAAAACTCATCGAGTTGACCGAGCTTTCTCTTCTCCGAGCTGAAGATTTTGTCAAGGTAAGAGCTGATGATTTCATCCAGTTTCAATTTATATGACGTAGTTTCAATCATTTTTTTTAAACTTGCGTGTTAAATTTGTTTTGACATTTATGTAGCTATAAAACTTTTGAAACATGTAGATTCTCCTGAGTAGCTAAGCTGAAACACAGAAGAATTGAGTTGAAGATTCTCCTCTCCAGATTTTGATTTGCTCGACGAAATGAAGAGTTGATGCTGAAGAACTGGGGATCGAAGAAATAAAAATCAAAGAGCTTAAGGA
>NC_028645.1:72974073-73027253 GCF_001406875.1 Solanum pennellii
AACATCAAAAGATGCAATCTAATTTTCTGTAACTGCTGGATTTCTTGCCTCTCTATATTGTTGCAATCTGAACTTCTTACCTCTTCTATATAACTGCCAATATCTTATTTGTGTAGGGAAATGGAGGTGATCAAATTTGAAGTGGATGATGAAGAGTTTTTGAACTATTGTAAAAGTTTAAATACATATTTGATTTATTGTGTACACATTTACAATATTGATGTATAAGTATGGGTATGTACACAACACATACTATCTTTTGGTTGTACAATAAATATTTCTCGAAGTTTATTTGAAATATATAGCTTCAATTTAATGATTAGTTAGTTCATTTTGTGTTTTAGGTCACTTGTATGTATGTAAATATATTATATATATTTGTGCTACATGTAGGCTTATAAATGTTGAAGTTACACTTTGTAGGTGTTGCTCTAGGTAGATAAAAAGTTAAACTTTGAAAGTGTTGCAATAGATGACCAATAAAAGGCAACACTTTTTAAGTGTGACCAATATATCTGAAAAGGCAACGATTTTAAGTGTAGTCTAACAAAAAATAGGTGTTGCTAATGCACGTCTTCAAAGCGTGCCCTTATACCTATTTGGCTACGCTTTATAAGTGTAGCCAAAGATGGCAACATTTAAAAAGTTTTGCCTAATGTCAAAGGTTACGCTTCTTTTGGGAAGCCCCTAAAAAGTGTTGCCGAATGTCCAAAAGTGTAGCCTTTTATCAAAGGCCACACTTTTTGCTAGTTTAGGCTACACTTACCTGGTGTTGCTGTAGGCCGAAAATGGTGTAGTGTATCTAAAGGGTGTTTATACTATATTGTGATAATCAAAGATTTGGACTCCAAAACTCCTCCCATTAAGTTAGTCCCCGTAGTGGAGGAATTTCCGGAAGTCTTCCCTAATTATCTTCTCGGAATTCCTCCCGAACGGGAAATTGATTTTGTTATTTATTTATTATCGGATACAAATCCCGTCTCAATTCCTCCTTATAGGATGGCTTCGGTCGAGTTGAGAGAGTTGAAGGCTCAATTCAAGGATTTACTAGACAAAGGTTTCATTTAACCTTGTATTTCCCCGTGGGTGCTCCGGTTTCATTTGTAACGAAAAAAGATGGGTCGATTAGGATGTGTATTGATTACTGGCAACTCAATAAGGTGACAATTAAGAATAAATATCCTCTCCCTCAGATTGACGACATTTTGATCAACTCCAAGGGGCAAGCTACTTCTCCAAAATTGGCTTGAGGTCGATATCACCAACTAAGGGTGAGAGATGAACAAATTCCCAAAATGACCTTTCAAATGAGATATGGTCATTATGAGTGTAGAGTGATGTCTTTCAGATTGACTAATCATCCAACCGCATTTATGGACCAAATGAATATGGTATTTCAAAACTACCTAGGATCCTTTTTTATTGTTTCCATAGACGATATCTTGGTGTATTCAAAGACTGAGGGTGATCATATGGTTCAATTTAGAGTGGTGTTATAAGTATTAAAAGAATACCAACTATTTGCCAAGTATTGCAAATGTGTGTTTTGGTTAAGGTCGGTTGCTTTTTTTGGTCAAGTCATCTCTAGTGAAGTAGAGGTTGATCCGAAGAAAACCGAGACGGTTATAAATTGGCCTAGACCTTTCGCCCCAAACGTTATACGTAGTTTCTTGGGTCCAGCCGGGTACTATATGAGGTTTGTGGATGTTTTTGAGCCCATTGCATCTCCTTTAACTACTTTGACCCAAAAAATGTGAAGTTTGTGTGGTCGGAGGCTTGTGAAAGAAGCTTCATAATATTGAAAGATAGGCTTACCTCCGCTGCAGTGTTGGATTTACCATAGTGTATCAAGGGTTTTGTGGTATGTTGTGATGCATCTCGAGTGGGATTGGGTTGTGTCCTTATGCAACACGGAAGGTTATAGCGTATGGCGCTAGCCAACTCAAGGTTCATTAGAAGAACTGCCAAATTCACGATCTTGAGTTAGCGGCCACGGTGTTTGTATTAAAATTATTGACGCATTACCTATATGGTGTTCATGTTGATGTGTATACCAACCACAAGAGTCTTCCACATGTGTTTACCCAAAAGGAGTTGAATCTCCGAGAACGAAGGTGGTTTGAATTGTTGAAAGATTATGACATGAATGTTCTCTACCACCCCGGCAAGGATGACGTGGTTGCGGATGCTCTAAGTCGTATGAACATGGGCAGTGTGTTTCATGTGGAAGAAGAGAAAAAAGATTTAGTAAAGGATGTTCATAGGTTGGCTCTTATGGGTGTTCGATTTGAAGATTCTCTTTGTGGTGGCTTTATGGTCCATCATAACTCTAAGTCGTATTTAATTGCGTAGATGATGTCTAAACAACACCTTGATTCATTATTGATGGAGTCAAAGGAATCTGTTCTTGGGAATATTAATGAGTCATTCTCCATAAGGAGGTGGCGTTTTGAGGTACCAAGAGAGCTTGTGGATGCTGAATGTGGTTTATTTGAGGAACCAGATCCTAGAGGAAGCTGATGGTTCTCGCTATTGGATTAATCCGGGTTCTACTAAGATGTACCATGACGTTAGAGGATTCTTTTGGTGGGACTTCTTGAAAAGGGACATGGCGGAATTTGTTGCTAAATGTTCAAATTTTGAATAAGTGAAAACTGAGCAGCAAAAGTCGGGGACTTACTTGAAGAAATAAAAGGTCCCATTTCGAAATGGGAAGACATTAATATGAACTTCATAGTGGGTTTGCTTGGGACACGAAGGCAAAAGGACTCTATATGGGTTGTTGCGGATAGGTTTACGAAATCCGCTCACTTTATCCCCGTTAAGTCTACTTTTTCAGCGGAAGATTATGCAAGGATCTATATAAATTAGATTTTGAGTCTCCATGAAATCCTTTTATCAATTATTTTTTATATAGCTGCTCAATTTATGTCTCAATTTTGGTGGTTGTTCCAAAAATGGTTAGGAACTAAAGTGAAATTAAGCACCGCTTTTCAATTCCAAACGGATGGTCATGAAGAGAATACTATTCAAACTCTTGAGGATATGCTTAGAGCTTGTGTAATTGATTTGATGGGATGTTGTGATGAACACTAGCCTTTGATTGAATTCTCTTAGAACAATAGTTTCCATTCGACTATATCCATGGCTCCTTTTGATGCTTTGTGTGGTAGGATATGTAGATCTCGAATTGGTTGGTTTGGAGTTGGTGAGTCTTCACTTCTTGGTACCGAATAGATCTATAAGGCTTTGGAGAAAGTTCATATCATAAGGAACCAGTTGAAAACAGCCTATAGCCAGCAAAATTCATATGCCGACAAAAGGAGAAGAGACTTAGAATTTGAAGAAGGTGATAAGGTGTATTTGAAAATTTCACCTATGAAAGGGGTGATACCATATGACAAGAAAGGGATGTTAAGTCCTCGTTATATGGGTCCCTATGAAATTTTTCAAAGGGTTTGTAACGTTGCATATGAGTTGAGATTTCCTAGTCAGCTAGCTTTGGTTCATCCGGTATTCCGTGTATCTATGATTAAGAAGTGCATTGGTGATCCAGAGTCCTTTCTTCCTATTGAAGGTCTAGATGTCATGAGAATCTCTCCTTTTAAGATATTCCGGTGGAAATACTTGACCGACAACTAAAGGAATTGAGGAACAAAGAGGTGGCTTCCGTAAAGGTGTTATGGAAGAACTATATAGTTGAGGGAGCAACATGCAAGGCCGAGGCCGACATGAAGTCTCGTTATCCTCATCTTTTTAATAATTTAGGTTACTTGTTCCTATTAATAACTAAAATAATATGTAAAGTTGAATTTTGCTTGTTTCGCAAAGATGTGCATTAAAATGGTAAAAGTTTTGCTAAAATGAGATTTTCATGAAAAAGATGCTCTTTTGCTTGATTTGCACTTACTTGTGTATTTGGTATGTTGTTCCTTTGATAAAATGATATTGAGCCTGTTAATATGTTTTGAAATGAGTTTTTGTGCATAACTGACTTTATCTGTTGTTCAGCTCTGTTGATGTTGAGAAGGAAATTCCTCATGTGTGATGTTGAGCTCTTATGTGTGGTAAATGACGTTTTGTGTTGCCTTGTGTAAATGTCATGTTGTTATGTAGAATATATTTGTAAATTATTTTGGATTATGTTTATGTTTTTGGGATGCTAGTATTGAGTCTTTCCTTTTCCTTCAAAAGATTTTAGTGTCATTCGAGCACTAATGTTCCTAAGGGGGTGGATAATGTAACACTCCGAGATTCTAAGACCTAATCTAGATCCTCACATGAGTTTCTAAGGTTTATAACACTGTTATAAAGTAAAAATTAATGTTTATAAGTCATGTAGGAAGTTTGAGAGTCAAGATGTCAAGAAACACCCATGACGTCCGGAGAGTAGTAAAAGAGGTGCTAGTGTGCCTTAGCCTATTTCACGAGGTTTTAGGAGTCGGAATTTGATGAAGTTTGGTGTAAAGGTGTCAAAAATATATTATAGTATGTTTACAGTCGAAACGTCTGGGTATAAATCCCCAAGGACCACCTTAAGGGTCCTTGAGGAAAACCCTTCCATTTTGGCCAAAAAGTTGTCACTAGGGAGTGTCTACCTATAGTTGCAGGCGACGAAACATAGGTGGAACGACGGGGCATCGATACCTCCGTTGTTGAACACTTACACACTTTTCCAAAATTGACCAAAGACATGGTCTCTAACAGAAACTACAAATGTGCAGTACGGGGGGAGGGGGGCAAGGGAGGTCGTCGACTGACATACGACCCGTAGGTTGGGGTCTCGTAGGTCAATCCTTCTTTTGACTGTGAAATTTTAAGTGAGTCAATTAATTAGTTAATTAGTTAGGGGTTAAATAAGGGTCAAAGTAGTGGTAAATTAAGTTATTTAAGTGACTATAAACTATCCTAAGTCTAAACTAAACTTAACACCCCACAATCCCCAAACTTAAATCACTCTACCTACTCTCTACTCTCTACTCTATCTCCAAACAAGACTTCACTGAAGGGCAATTTCTACAGGGTCTAGGGCTTCAAGAAGATACTTTTGTCCATCAGTCTTCAAGTAATAACAAGGTATGGGAACCTTTCACCTTTTGGATTTCTTTCCCCAAAGGGTTCTTCCAAAATTGGTTTGCAAAAAGAAATTTTCATATGTGTTTGTTTCTTTCTAATCCGAAATTGATATTCTAAATTGTATTTTTTATGGTTTCCTTTGATTATGATGATTACATTATGATTTATTATTGTTCAATTATGCTATTTCTTGATGATTTAAATGTGTAATAGACCATGAATAGACCTAAATTACCTAAACCTAGGTTATGAACTCATGTTGAATTGATTAGTGTTGATGGAATTGACCTAGTTATAGTGTTAATTACTACTGAATGATGTTATTACACCCATTGATGGATGAAATTTGATCGGTTGTGGGTAAGACCAATGATGATGGCTTTTTTAGGAGATTTGGTAAGACTTTGTGATCTTGAACCTTTACTTCAATTGTGATGACTTATACTTGGTGATGAAGTTCAATTGAAGCATATCATGTGATTGTATTAAGTAGGTATTGGTATGATGGTACAATTGAAATGTCTTGATGATGTTAAGGTGTGAGATTATGTTAACGAAGTAATGATATAAGGTTGGTTATGAATTTCCTATGTGCCTTATTATGATATGATGATAATAATGTGATGATCTCAAATTTGAGGGTTGTATTGAAAGAATATTTTCATGAAATTCCTAATTAGCAAATGATTATGAATATACAAGGGGTTAGTCTCCTATGCCCTAATCAAAGTTATGATTATTAAAAGATGATCTAAAGACATTTCAAAAAGGGACACTAGCTTAGCACCGAGTGAACTAGTAGTGAGGAGTGTCCTTTCCCAATGTGGAAAGGTAGGTTCCCTATTGTACTCATGAGATTGGAGACTATAATGCAATGTGCATAAAGACGGTCCTAAACATATCTCCTAGTTCTTGAACTATGTTGCCCCTATAGGAATACTAGCTAGTCGATCCCCCTAAAATGCCATGTTCATGTTTTGGTACTACCTTGCCAAGTAGTCCACCTTCTTTCGATGTACAACTTCATGACACCGGATTCCCCATTTAGCTCAAATTGTCTATATCGGTTAAGGAAAGTGTTCTCGAATGTAAAATGAAGTTATAAAGTGAACACTAACTAGGGACACTTAAGAGGTTTGACTTTATTAGTATAGGTAGGGGTATGAGACTCTACCTATACAATGCAGTAGTTGTCCTTGAGGGAAGTTTTAGGAGGTTGTTCTTATGTTTATAAAGTAAATGTTATGCATATGTTGACTTTACATGTTGATTATCCTATATGATGTTAGTTTCATGTATGAACATGCTACTGATCTATATTGCTAAATATGATGATTAATACTCCTAATGGAATGTTATGTGATGTTAGGCGTTGCTTTTGATCCTTTATTTGGTTTACTTTTTTGTGTAAGGTTATAGGGCTTTACTTGGTCATTCCACTTCTGTACTTGATGGTTCTTTATAAATAAGGGTCTTGTATATGTTGATAGGTTATGAACTCTTATACATTCTTTGTTATACATGATGTTGGAGTTTTTTTTATTATGTACTGAAAGATGCTATTAAACATTTTGACTTGGTTATACTTGAAGATGTTGGTCTAGTGTTATATATGGCTTTGTCTTAAAGAATATACGGTTCATGACTTTTAAGGGTTCTTGATTGTGCATAAGACTTTTCAAAGTAACTTAGCATGGTTTTTAACAAATTTCCCTTTTAGTATGATTTCAAATGTTTTATGTGCATACTTCTGCAATTAATAAAAGTGTGTACTAACAAATATTCCTATGTTTCTATAATTATGTAGGTTCCAGTTGTTGAGCTTTTAGAGGGCCATTGAAGATAACTAGGACTCCCATTCTGCAAGTGTGGTAGGTCCTCACCTTTCGAGGACGATGTAACTATCTATCTATTGATGTTGTTTTAGTCTTAAAGAGAGTTTAGTTCCTTCTCTTTTATGTGAAGACTATTCTTGTATATGCCTATGTGTGGCTTATGTTGTAATATGTAAAGGCTGTGCTCGAATGTTCTACTCGATCTACATGGTTTAAGTTTAAGACGATATCTAATTAAAATATCTTAATATATTATGTATGTGAAATATAAGTAAAAGCCTATGTAATATTTCTTATGCGTGGAGTCTATGTAAACTCCTATGTATATATAATGTGCAAGCGAGAGGTCTATGTAAACCTCACATGATAGATATATATGAAAAGTTTTTAATTTTCCCCAATTTAGCCTATGATGTGTAATGAAGAATACTAAGAGGTTATTCTTAGTCCTCTCCGAGGACGACGACACCAGTTATGTCTAGGGTATGCTTCCCAGATGTGACATATTAGAACGAGTTTGATAGATTGCGTGAAATGATAATGTCATTTGGTAACATCTAGGGCCTCTATTATTTTTATTTTTGAATATTTGACAAACCCATGGACCTTTTTAAGGGACATTATACCTTGTGCAAATATACGCACACAGTTGGTTGGTGCATAGTCTCCAAATATGGAAGAAATGGCAGAAGCCTCGGCTAATGGCATGGAATTGAAGGTTGTGACTATTATTTATAAATATTATTACCAATATTCATAACCTTAGTTTTTGCAACTTAAAAATTCTCAAAAAGTGTTTAAAATGCTAACAGTCAAGTGAAGAATCATCCTAAGGAACAATAGGGACCTTATAGTGATGCAAGAGCAGTTCTCTTAGGGTTATTTCTTTGACACGTACATTGTAAATTTTTTCCTATTCTTCAAAGGATTTGGATATTGTGTTTGGTCAAAAATTCTAAATCGGTTAAGGATATCTTATTTAGTGCGCAACATTGTGTGTTGCTTAGTGAAGGTCTTAGTCATCAAGAGTGTGGTGATTTAGTGGGCAAACTACGTGTTTCTTAGTTTAAATATAAGTTGTCTAGCCGATAGCTTAGTGGGAAGTGTGACATCTGCTTAGGCTCTTCAAGTAATAGATTTATTACTTGGTTGTGATATTAATAACTTCTTCTCACATTGGTAGTAATTGTGGTTCACTTTTGCTTAAAGAAGATTAGTGAAATAGTTGAAAATCATGTGTGATAAGTCGCAGTTTTACTTCCCTGAGCAAGGAAATTTGCACATAAACTATTTGTATTATGTTCTTGTCATTATTTACCCTTCGTTATTGTTCCTGCTGAGTTAAGGGACCTATTCCGTTGAGTGATAGTGGACACACACATTCTATCAGGATCTAATGTATAAAAAACCTTCTTTCCCAAATTTTGTATTCAAGAAACATTTTTGAACCAAACAACAATATATAGACTTAGTAGATTCAACAATACTACCATGGCAGTAGATTGGCTACAATAGAGATGAATGAGAGGAATTCAAAGTGGATTTTTTTCTATGATGAGAAGTATGTAAAGGGACATAATTGTAGAGCCACGAAACAACTTCACTTGGTTGAGGTGTTGGAAGAAGATTCAAAAGATCCCAATAAAAATGTATAGTTACAAGTAGTCTAGTGTAGCAGATGAATTCATAGTTATCTCACAACAAATATTTACTATTGTGATAGGGTATATGACCATAAGGGTTATAGCGAATTATGAGAAGAGACCCTTACAAGTGTTGATTGACACAAGGATCACAAATCATTTCATTGGATAACAACTGTCTAACAACTTAGGCTGTAAATCTATCACGATCATTGAACTGTCTATAAATGTGGCCGATTGAAATAGGGTATAAACTAGTTCAATATTGAAGAATCTACAATGGTTTCTACAAAGTTTTTTTCTTCACATATCCTACTTATGCCTCTAGGAAATGTAGAGACTGTATTGGGAGTTCAATGTTTGAGTACCTTAGGCGGGATCTTATTTAATTTTAAAAAGAAATTTGTTGAATTTGTTTACTAGGGGAAGAAACATGTTCTAAAAGGTTTTTGAACTCAATTTGAGGTATGTGATTCCTGTCACTAATACAATAAGTGGTCATGCTCAATTATTCGTGATGACTTTGATGCAAGAGACATTAGCACAAGGAAAATCAAATGTTATACAAGCTACTAAAGGTACTGGGATTGTGTTAGGAATTTGCTTTGTAAACTACAGTTAATTTCACTTTTACTTCTTTATGTATGATAAGACTTTGTCAATTATTTTTAGAAATGTATTCCTATTATTTTTGATTAAGTTAGTGAGTTAGGAATCTTCTAGTCGTGGGCTTACTATACTGAGATTGCATTAGGAATTGCTTTTTCAGGTTCAGCTAATTTTAATTTTACTGATTGATATTAAATAAGAATTCGTCAATTAGTTGTTAGACATTTGTTCCTATTATTTAGGAGTAAGTTAGTAAGTTAGGAATCCGCAAGTCGTGGATTTACCGCTTTCTGTTTTTCTTTTTCAGTTTTATAAACGGAATACGAAGACAACAATAAAAATGTATTTCTACCTATATTCTTCTTGACTTCTCCGCTTTCTAAAACTCATACTTATGAATTTTACAAAAAATTGGTATCAAAGATTTTTTATCTTGAAGGACATGTGGTTAATTGTGTAAGTGATTAATTCAAGTTACTAAAGCACCACAACCAGAAAAAAAAATTCAATATCGAAAAAAGCTCAAGTTTCTCAGCAATGGAACCTCCTGTCATCGATGGTGAAAATTTAACATGTGGGAAGTGAGGATGGAAGATTATCTTGAAGATTTATATCTTTTGCAGGAAATCAAGGAAGACAATGAAGTTCTGCCACTACCCTGAAACACAACAATAGCTCAACTCAAAAATAATAAGTACACGAAAACTTGTCTCTCCAACAATGTTCACTCATACGATGTCTCTAAAATCAGCAAAATTTATCTAGGATTATATCAAGGTAGAATATGAAGGAGATGATCTTATCAAAGTTATGCAAGTACTGAATCTCATTAGAGTTTTTTGAGCTACAAAATATGAAAGAATCGAAAACCATCGAAGAATGCTCTGACATGCTTATGCGCAAAGGAAATAGAGTAAGATTACTTTTTTATGAGTTTAAACACCCACACAATGCTGAAAAGATTCTGGTTAGTGTAATCGAAATATTTGAAGCCAGCATTACAACTTTAGAGAACACCATTGATCTATCAAAATTCACTTTGGAGGAATTATTGAATTCCTTGGATGGTCAAAAACAAAGAAGGGTTATGAAAGTGGATGGAATTAGAGATGGAGCATTGGCGGCCAAACATGAAGATAGTGGAAGATACAAAAAGAAACACAATAAGAAGAACCAACCAACATATGGAGAAGGAGCAACTTGCTATAACAACATAAGAATATCAGGTAGATTCAAAGGAAACTATCCTCATTTTGAGCATTGTGGAAAGAATGGGCATGCGCCGTATAATATTTGGAAAAGGACGAATGCTAAATTCAGTAAGGGAAACCAACTAGGGCATAAAGCAATTATCTGCAAGAATATATTGCTGTAGAAAGACACAAATGTCATGGTTGTCAATCAATCAGAAGAGGATTAACTCTTTGTGGAAACGTGTTTTGCAACCAAAGTTTCAACTGAGGCTTCGCAGAATGATAGCAGATGCACAAACCATATGACTCGTGACTAAGGGATTTTCAATGACTTGAAGCCTACTGGAGTTATAAGAGTCATAATAGGTCATGGTTGTTATATTACAACAAAAGGAATGGGAACTATAACAATTTAAACACAATCAGGTAGTAAAGAAATTTTTGATGCTCTTTACATACCTGATTTAGATCAAAACTTGTTAAGAACTGGTCAATTGTTAGAAAAATGTTTTGAATTGTACATTGAAGATAAACAATGTTTGATCATGCAAGCCTGAGGACATGAATTGTTTAAATTCAAAATGAAATGAAGAATTTTCTCATTAAATACATTGGAGGAAGAACAATGGTTGTATTTAGCAAGAGAAAATCCTTACGAGTTAAGGCATAACAAACTCTGATACTATCATTAAAAAGGGTATCTCAAAATACAAGATTTGGTGACGGTCGATAACCTTTCTATACTGGGAGCGAGTTCTTAAAATTGTCGGGCTTGTTAATTAGGAGAACAAAGTAGACTTCGATTCCCAAAGGAAACTTGGAGTGCTACAAGAAAGTTGCAGCTGGTTCACACGGATGATGGAGGACCCCAAAGGACTCCTTCACTTAAACGTAGTCTTCATTATGTTAATTTTATTGATGATCTGACCCAAATGTGCAGGATTTATTTGTTTAAGTGCAATTCGGAGGTCAAGAGTATTTTTTGGAAGGTGAAAGTGAAATTGGAAAATAAAAGTTTCTGCAAAATTTAGATTTTACGTTCTGACAATGTCAAGCAGTACTCTTCTCATCGATTTGGTCTATTTTGTGAAGAAGCAGGGATTGAATGTAAACGTAATACTCCTTATACTCTAGAAAAAAGTGGAGTTAGTGAGAGAAGAAACATAATTATCATGATATGGCAAGATCTATGTTGTACGAAAAGAATTTGTCAAAGACGTTTTTGAGAGAGGTAGGAAATACAGTTGTGTTCCTAAAAAATAGACTTCACTCAAAAGTTGTGAATAGAGAGTAGATGGATACAAACCTCTGAGAGAGGTAGGAAATACAGTTGTGTTCCTAAAAATAGACTTCACTCAAAAGTTGTGAATAAAGAGTAGTATGGATACAAACCTCCACTGCATTTTCTTAAAGTGTTTGGTTGTCTTATTTTTACCTATGTACCTCACGTCAAACTGGATAAAATAGATAAAAAGGTTGCCCGAGCATTTTTATTGGTTACAGTAATGTTTCAAAAGCCTACATAATCTTTTGACCTGAAGGTGAGAATATAGTTATCATAAGAGATATCCAATTCATGGAGAATGAAGAATGGGATTGGGAGGATTCAAGGAATTTCATCTAGAAGACAAGCTCGTGGTCAAATGAAAGAGACATGATCCACCAGTTAGGTAAGCTCGATTTCTCTCAAATATATATGAGAGATGTAATGTTGTGATTAATGAACCTGCTAGCCCCTAAGATTCTATCAAAGACCCAAAGTAGAAATGCAATGCATGAGGACGTGTTTATGATTGAATAAAATGATATGTGTCCGCTTGTTGATAAACCTCAAGGAAGAAAAAAAATTTGGAGTATAATTAATGTTCATACCCACGATAAATGTTTATTGTTCAATCAACAAGCATAAAGGAAGGCTTTTGGTTAATCTTTATGCGCAAATTTTTGGTGTAGATTATTCTGAAACATTTGCTACAAAAGCTAGGCTCGACATGATTAGATTGCTTATAACTGTTTTTGCATAACGTGCTCTAAAAGTGCATCAGATGAATGTCAAATTAGCATTCTTAATGGCATTCTTGAAGAAGAAATTTATGTTGAACAACAAGAATGGTTTGTTATAAATGGAAGAAAAATTCTATCGACTACATAGAGCTCTTTATGTCTTAAAACAGTCACGAAGAGCTTTATATAGTTTAATCGATTATTATTTTGTCAGTATCGATTTTGAAAAGAGCCTTTCAAAATTTACATTGTATGTTAAACATAATAGCTGTGAGATTCTAGTTGTTTCTCTTTATGTGGATGACTCTTCCATTACAGGGAGCAGTGAAAAGCAAATTGATAAGTTCAAGCAAGATATGATGCAAGCTTTCTAATGTTTGATCTTGTCTCATGAAATATTTCCTTGGAATGTAGATAACAGAAGGAAATGATAACCTTTTCATTTGCCAGAAAAATTACACAAATAAAATTCTCAAGAAACTCAAAATGGAAAATTGCATTGAGATTAGTACTCCCTTGAACCAAAAGAAGAAACTAATTAAATCATGAATCTAAAATGGTGAATGAGACATACTTTAGAAGTTTCATTGGATATTTAATGTATCTTACAACTACAAGACCCGATTATGTTGTAAGGGTTTTATCAAGGTTCATGTGTTGTTCTAGTGCATCCACAGCCAGCCAAAAGAGTTGTGTGATACATCAAAGGAAAGATCACCTATGGAGTCAAGTTTCATAAGAGTCAACCTATAAAGCTTTGTGGGTAGTCCAACGGTGATGTGGGCGATTTTAGGATGATGCAAACAATATTTGAGAGTGGTGTTTTAGCCTTGGTTTTGGAATTTTCTCATTCAGTTGAACGAAAAAAGATATTGTATCTCAATCTACTATCGAAGCTGAGTTTGTTGCAGCTGTGGGAGCAATAAATCCAGCATTTTGCATAAAGAAAATTCTAGATGAATTTCATATAGAACTGACTGGAAGCATCAAAGTGTTCATGGAAAATGAAGCAGCAAAAGATATATCTCACAATTTTGTGTTTCATGGAAGAACTATGTACTTCAAAATCAAGTTCTTTTTCTTGAGAGAAGTGCAAAAATAAGGAGATATAATTCTAGTCTATTGCAAGACGGAAGAACAATTGGTTGATATATTCACTTAGTTTTTGCCAGCCAACAAGTTTAAGCTTCACACACAGAGAAGATGGAATAACAAGACAAAATCTAAATATCTGGAAAATATAATAAAAAATTACATGACATCTATACTAAACATTATTAAAGAAGCTCAATCAAGAAATTAGATGGAAGCCTACCTCAAAGCCGACCATCAGTGCTTCATATAAGCCACAAACGAGTTATCTATTTTTTAAAAAAATCCTTCAAACACTGCTACAACATCATATTATAAATCACAATTTCATTATGGATGTTTAGAATGTAAAATCAAATAATTCGAAATGGACAAAAATTTTGTCAAAAGGAAATATAGGGCTCATACTGGAAATCCCAAAATTCAATCTACTAAAACGCCCTAAATGCCTTGCCAAGCTTATACCCTGAAACAACGCTCAATTCCATGTTTGGAACCGCCCGAACAACTAAAAGTAAATAGAATGCAAATTGAAGAAAACAAAATAAAGGGAAGCCCCTTCGGGCAGAATATACCTCAAACAAAGAGCTTCCAATACTTTCGTAAAACACCAACATGTATCCACAATCAAATTGGACCCCAACACTTTGAATCGCCTCAATCAGATCTCGCCAAACACAAGAAATCGCATTTTAATGTTGGGGACTGAAGCTAAAATTTTGCTATTTAAATAATAGAGGTTCTGGTTGGTAAATGATATTTCTGGTCACTAAAGGCCTATAATCCTGTTGCTAAACGCCTACACAAGATATCAACCTATCGCAAAAAAAATTGGGTATGAATTGTATAAAAAATAATAAAAAAGAATTACAAATTACAAACCCTTTGTTAGTAATCCGGCAACTCACTCTAAATGGAAATCGATGAAAAGAGGGAATTTATTAAGTTAAGCCCTAAATTCCATGCGGTCGGGCGAAGGAATTTAGCTCTCTTAAAAAAGAAGGGGAAAATTCGAGGGAATTTTGCAGTCTGGTTCTTAAAATTTTTAGGCAAATTTTTTAATTACTCCGTAATGTGTCGATAAAACCTACTAATATTGTGTCTAATATAGTCTTTTTACATATTTTACTAAATTTATCATTTTATTCCCTTTTTTGTCGTTTAAAAATTGTAAATTATAGTATAACTTAATAATACAACAAAAGTCAACTTATGTAAGATAATATATAGCATACTATAAAAAACAAAAGGCAATGGAAAACTAAATATCCAAATATAGAAAATATGAAATGTAGAAAAAACACACAAAAAGTATTATAAGTAAGATTAATTAACAATTCAAAATATTTAATAGATATATGGAAAATTCACGAGCAAACATAGACCTGTTTGAATCTGGAAAAGTGTCATATAATTTGAGATGGAAGGAGTATCTTTTATTAGATAAAAATGTAAAAAAAAATGTAATATTTCTAATATTATTTATTAATATTCAAAATATACAATACTATGAAAGTATAAGATATTCATATGCATCTTATTTTGTTAAAGAATTATTTTTCCGTTCATATATGCATAACTAAATTTGTAGGTCAGACACACCATATTACTAAGACCTCATTTATTTGCAGTTAATGAAAATATTAATCTTAAATTATTCATATTAATATCATCAAGGGTGTGTTTTATTTGATGGAAAACATTCCTAGACTGATCTTTTCTAAGTTTCTCATGTTTATTTGGCATAAATGTTTTGAATTTTTTCCAATCAACTCATTTCCGTCAAATTAAAGGAAAATGACTTACCTTCAAAAAATAGGGAAAACATTTTTCGATGACTCTTTTTCAATCTCAAAACCTCAACTTTTACTCCTAACTAATATTTTGTGTATAGGTTTCCGATATTAAAAATATGACTCCTAATTCTACATTAGGGACCAGAATCTTAACCTTGATTCGACAACTCTCATGTCCCAAATTAGATCAAGGTAGAATCTTTTCGTAGTGTCGTGTTCTAGTAGAGTACTCATGGTCAAATATTAAGTAAAGTGTCGGGGTGGTGTTCCTATTTAGTTTTTAGAGTCGGGTTATAGGTGGAGAGTTGAGGTCGATTCCTTGTTATCAGATTTGGGTCCCCAATTTATTATCAGGGTCAGGTGATGAGATCCAATTTGAGTTTAGAGATGGTGTCCCCACAGAGGTGTTAGGCGCGCTATGTCATCAGATGTTGGTGTTTGATCTTTGTTAGTAAGTTGGTTCTTTAGTTGGGAATTTGGGTGAGATCTCAGTTCGGGACACAGATCTCAAGCCGAGATCCTACGTTACTCATTAGGTTTGGGTAACGAGTTTAAGTATTGATTCACAGGTTGGATCCCAAGGAGGAATTCAGGATCAACTCATAGTTTGGATGTTGATTCCTAGGTCAATATATAGGAATCGAGAGTCAATAGTAAAGGTCGTGGTGTGGGTCTCATGTAAGATGTTGATGTCGGGTCAAGTTGAAAAGTTGGTCCTGCATTGGGTATCGCGCCAAGGTCCTAGTTTGGAAGTCAAGCCTTAATTAACATGTCGGGGTTTTGTTTGGGGGTCATGACTAAATGAACAGAGATTAAATTTGGGTCACAAGTCGAGTCTGGGGTTGGATCCCAATTGACCGTTATGATTATAAGTAGATATGAGTGTTAGGGTTGGGTTCTGATGTTTGGGTTTGCACTCAGATCATAATTTGGGTCATGGGTTAGGATTCAAGTTAATGTCAAAGGTCAGGAGTTGGGTCAGTTTCGGGGACAAATATTGATTCCGATGTTAGGGACAAGTCTATGTTCAAAATTTGAGTCTCGATTTTGAAGTCAGAGTTATATTTTAGATTGTTCATTGGGGTCGTATATTGGTTAAAAGTCATGTCATAAGTAAGATGTCAGGGTCGGGTCCATGTTTGAATATCGTTCCCAACTCAAAAGTTGGGATATTTTCTCAAAATAAACGTTGAGTCCTAGTTATAGAGTCGAGGTTAGATCTATATTTTTTCGTGTTCTAGTTTGACTATTGGGATTGAGGCATGTCCTAGTCCAACATAAATTTTCGAGCGCGTAACAACCCAAAAATGACTATGCGAAGTAATGCCTAAACGTACCTAGAATTCCTAGATTAAACCGAGTTCACATGGCTTGATGCGAGTGGAACTAGACCTCAGAACCTATGCACCAGCCAAGCTGACCAACATGGTGAGTTAGTTAAGCTAGGCAAGGTTGGATCCAGCTATCTAGGGCCCCCGAATATTAAGATTCATCCGGATGAGTCTTAACCGGACTTGAAAGGGGTAATCTTATGTTTGGAGGGTCTAGGGGTAAAATAGTCTTTTCCAGGCTAAGGGTAGTATTGTAATTATACTAAATATTTAATTAAGTAATTAATGTAATTAGGGGACGGTTTAGGTCGGGTTGACCCGGATCTACCCTTTTCGCGAGTTAGGCTTCACCCGGGTTGGACCCTTGGTGGAATCAATATTAAGTTGAATTATTTGGTATTTAATCATCTGATTTAAGTAAGGGCAGGTTAGTCATTTCACTGAAGCCTTAGAAAATCATATCTTTAATTTAAATAACAAAGTGTCGTAGTTTGACTAAGTCGTTACCTAAAACTCCTACTCCTAAACTTACTCTCACATCTCTCCACTCTCATTCTCATGTCTCTCCACTCCCATTCTCATGCTTCATCATCAGTAAAAGAACAAAAATAAAAAGTTCATCACTATTGAAGAACTTGTACCCAAAAACTCAGAAGAAAAACTAAACTAAAAACGAAAAGCAAAAATATTTTTCTCGACGGGTTGTGCGTGAGGTTTCGGTGGTGAAGCAATAGATTTCGTGGGAGTTGGCAGAGCATTGGATCAGGTTAGGAACGGTGTTGAACAACGAAAAAGGTATGGTTTTATTCCTTTGGGCCCCTTTCCCAAGATACCCCTAAGACTCAGTCGTATTCTAATCCGAAAACTAGGAATATATCCCCTTTGTATGTCCCTGTCACTAGCTCCCATCGATTGTTGTCAACCGTATGTTTGCTGGTCGAATTTAGGAATGTAGGGTATTTTCGTGATGATATTGTTCATGTATGTATGCTCGGATTTATGTGATTGTTAAGTATGTCTTTTCCGTAACTATGTGAAAATGGCAAGGTAAATCCTTGTGTTTTTGTATGCAATTACATATAGAAATCGTGATGTTTATGGGAGGTGAGATGTTGATGAATTCAATGAAAAATCTTTGCCAAATGTAACCACAAAAAATGCACATAATAATGTACGAAATATCCAATGAGTTGCCTAAGAATCTAACGTATAAATGTTGAGAAAGGTGGAATGAAAACGTGACCAAATTTCCAGAAATCTGGAAAGTTGGTCTAGGCATAGGCAGCATTGAGGATTTTGGTTTCAAAAAAATTATAAATTGTGTGACGTCATCACGGATTCAACCTGAGACCTCACTATATGTAAGCTGCTGAAAATTCAATAATAAGAATGAGGTAAGGGGGATTCGAAATGGGGTAAGGCTCAAGTAAAGAAATGAAAGAGGGAAAAACAAAT
This sequence comes from Solanum pennellii, assembly GCF_001406875.1. Lineage (NCBI taxonomy): Eukaryota > Viridiplantae > Streptophyta > Magnoliopsida > Solanales > Solanaceae > Solanum > Solanum pennellii. The sequence goes on from NC_028645.1 coordinate 72,992,108, forward strand.
AAAATAAGGTGTGTGGGGATCGAACCCACAACCTCTCGGATAGGTGACCAAATTAGGAGAATAATTAAAGTAAAGTAAAAATGAGGTTGTGGGAGATCGATCCCACAGGAAAGAAATTAAAGAGAAAAAAAAGAAGCGCAGGCGTTGGGGCTCGACCTCTAGTCCCCAAGCCGAAATTTTAAATCCAAACATAATATAAGACTAAGTGTTGCTCAAGGGATTTGAAATCGGGTTCCCTTGCCCAATCTCGTATTGATACATAATTCTTACGTGAATAAATAATTAGTGAATGCCGCCGATAGGAATCGAACTCAAGACCTTGGCATACTTACAAGATGCATAAATCTTGTACCACATAATCTTGGGTAAGTATAAGTCACTTCTAAGAATTATGAACGAAGCGTAATGGCTTGTAGGTATGGGTTCATAAGTGCATCGTACTTATAAAAATAAATGAACCTAAGATGTATGTGATGAACTGATGTGACCCCAGGAAGGCTAAGTAGGAGTGTTAAACAGACTAAAAGGCAAAGTGAATTGGCATATGTCGAAATGAACATTCACGTAAGGGGTGAGTAATTATGAAGAGATAATATGCTAAAGTAAATGAATGTGGTGACAATATGAGAAGAGGATACTATGAAAGATGAGATCAATCTCAAATGAGCCTAATAAGTGTTATCGAAAACCTTACTCACCTATGAGAGTGTAAAACTAATAAAGAGGCCAGTCTCTAAGAAACACTCTAATGAAAGTATCGAGATTAATACACGCTAAATACTAATGATGAGATGAGAAATCATCTAATGAGCAATGATGCCCTCATTCTAGAAGCCAACTTCTATGATGTGTGAGATGAATGCAATGGAAATTTATACGAAGCACCGATAGGATAGTTATGAGTCGCAATTTTCTTCTTTCGGGAAGGCAGATTTTCGTGTAAATCTCATGAGATGAGACTGTACATTTAGGCGGGTATGGGTCTCCTTATAACTCTTAGTCTTTGAACCTATGCTTCCAACATAGGTTTCTAAGAGGGTTCATTTCCCTATATACGCTAGCATGTTTTGGTTTCACTTTGGCCAGTGATTCCACCTCTTTCTAGTTTAGGGTAGACACTGGATTTTATGAAGCTCACATGATCTATGTCAGTTAAAGTTAAAGTTCCCAAAGAAACAATGAGGTCAGCCTCATGTAATGCACATAATGAAATGAATGATACCAAGGGTGTTTGGATAGGATAATCAAGAGGTGAACTAGACTCAAGTTATGACACTAGGTCATTTTTGGTCATTGCACAGTGAACCCTATAAGAGTCCTAAACAATATCCTAGGTATATAAATGGATGAAAATTAAGTACATATAAATGAATGAAGCAGACTCTGTGTTTGCTAAAAAAGGCTCCCTAGTTGAGGTCCCATATGTTGAGCCCTCATTTGGGAAGTCCTAATGTTAAGTCCGAGATTCCAAGGTCTCACGGCATATGAACGAAATATATGTTATATATGTATAAGCTAATGAAATGTTTTGTGTTGATAGCAATATGAAAAGAATAATGATACATGTTACTCTCATAACATGACTTTCCTAATCTGATTTGGCAAGTCAAACCTACTTGGCTTTCCATAACTCATTTCGTTAGAAGAGAGATCTTCTTAATCATGCATGTCCTTGGTGTGTACTTTCATACACCCATATTTAGTACAAGTTTGTACTAATCCCATACAACCCTTTACTTTTAGGTTCAGGTGCAGGTGGACGCTAGAGCTGACAAGACTACGTTGAAGCTATCCGTACGTGGAGCATTCGTTCGGACATGGTAAGCCCTCATGCTTTCAAGGATGCTTATCTCTTATATTCAATCTTAGACGTAGACATGAGCTTGTGGAGTATGTTCCACTAGCGTTTCTTTCCTACTTATTTTCAGACGTCGTATTGGTGCCATTATGGAAACTTTATATTAAAGAATTTATGAACTATTTCCTTCATTTGAATATATTATTATTAGATGGTTGTTGTGAACTGATGTGATATGTGGTAAGACTATGTGTGCAGACCTTGTTGAGTTACCCATGAATGACTTCGATATTATACTTTGTATGGACTGGATCAATAAATGTTATGCCTTCATGGATTGTCGTAGTAGGGTTGTGAGATTCCGTTTCCCTAATGAAGTAGAGCTTGTCTGGGTGGGGTACAATTCGAGTCGTTCAAGTTCCTTGATTTCCAAACTAAAAGCTAATAAAATGATATCCAAGGGATGGTTATGACATCTTGTGATTGTCAATGATCTAGATCATGACATTCCTTTCATAGACTTTGTGCCTGTAGTGAGTGAGTTCCAAGATGTTTTCCCAAATAATTTTCCTGGAGTCCCTCCCCTTCAAGAGATTGATTTTGGTATCGACCTAGATCCCGATACAAATCCGATGTTAATTCCTCCCTACAGACTGGCTACAACTGAACTCAAAGATTGGAAGTGGCAGTTAAAGATCTCACTGATTAGGGTTTCATCCAGCCGAGCATATCCCCTTGGTGTACTCCAGTGCTGTTTGTTAAAAAGAAAGATGGAACCCTTAGGATGTGTATCGATTATCGGCAGCTCAACAAAGTCACTATAAAGATCAAGTATACACTTCCCAAAATAGATGACTTATTCGATAAGCTCCAAGGGTCTAGTTTTTTCTCGAAGATTGATCGTCGTTGCAGGTATCATCAGCTTAAGTTTAGGGATGAAGATATCCCAAAGACATCCTGTCGTACCCGTTATGGTAATTATGAGTTCCTGGTCATGTCATTTGGTCTCACTAATGCACCAGCTGCATTTATCGACCTTATTAATCGATTCTTTTGTGAATACCTTGATTTTTTCGTCATAGTATTCATTGGGACATCGTCATCTACTCTAAGACCAAGGAAGAGTATGAACAACATTTTAGGCTAACCTTGTAGGTACTTAGACAATATCAGTTGTAGGCAAAGTTAACCAAGTGTGAATTTTGTCTTAGATCAGTGACCTTCCTAGGTCATTTTGTGTCTGATTAGGGTGATGAGGTAGATCCCAGGAAGACTGAGGCTGTTAAGACCTGGCCAAGACCACTTACTCCCACAGATATCCGTACCTTTCTTGAATTTGATGGTTACTACCGCATGTTCGTGGAGGGTTTTTGTTCCATTGCTTCCACACTGATTGATTTGAATAAGAAGAAATTCAAGTTCGAATGGGCGGAGACTTGTGACAAGAGTTTCTAGGAGCTCAAGGATAGACTCAATTCATCCCTAGTGCTTACGTCGCCTTAGTGTGGTGAGAGTTACACTATTTATTGTGATGCATCTAGGGTTGGTTTGGGTTGTGTTCTTATGCATGGTGGTAAGGTGATAGCCTATGCGTTAAGACAACTCAAGGTTCATGACAAAAATTATCCCACTCATGACCTGGAGTTGGCAGCTGTGGTGTTTGCATTAAAGCCGTGGAGGCATTACTTATACGGGGTGCATGTGGATGTGTTCACCGACCACAAGAATCTTCAGTACGTTTTCACGCAAAGGAAGTTGAATCTACGTCAGCGGAGATGGTTAGAGCTGTTGAAGAACTATTACATGAGCATCCACTACCGTCCAGGGAAAGCAAATATTGTAGCTGATGCTTTGAGAAGGTTGAGCATGGAGAGTACAACCCACGTTGATGATGAGAAGAAAGAGTTAGTGAAGGATGTACATAGACTGGCCAGACTGAGTGTGCGGTAGATTGACTCTACTAGTGGGGGTGTTTCAGTTCATCCTAGTTTTGAATCATCCTTAGTAGTTGAAGTCGAGAAGGGTCAGCATCTTAATCCTGTGTTGATGGAGTTGAAGGACTCAGTGCTGATAAAGATTAATTAGTTCTTTGATTTGGGAGGTGACGGAATACTTAGGTACCAGGACAGGCTGTGTGTACCAGGCGTGGATGTTTTGCGAACCAAGATTGTTGCAGAGGCTCATGGTTCAAGGTATTCGATACATCAAGGTTCCACCAAGATGTATCATGACCTCAAGCAGATCTATTGGTGGGATGGCATGAAGAAGGACATTGCTAAATATGTGGCCAGGTGTCCTAATTGTCAGTAGGTTAAGGCGGAGCACCTTAAGCATGGTGGTCTCACTCAGATGATTGAGGTTCCGACTTGGAAGTGGGAGGCCATTAACATGGACTTCGTGGTTGGTCTTCCGGGGACTAGGAGACAACATTATTCCATATGGGTTATTGTGGACAGGATGACTAAGTCTGCCTACATTATCCCTGTGAAGTCTACTTACAGTGCCGAGGATTATGCGAGACTCTACATTGATGAGATTGTGAGGTGGCATGGGATTCCTTTGTCTATAATTTGGATAGAGCTCAGTTCACTTCGCATTCCTTGAGATCCTTCCTGAAGAGTTTAGGCACGCAGGTAAAGCTCAGTACTTCTTTCCATCCTCAGACAGATAAGTTGGCAGAGCGCACCATTCAGACATTGGAGGACATATTGAGAGCGTGTGTTATTGACTTTAGAGGTAGTTGGGACAACCATCTACCATTGATAGAGTTCTCGTATAATAAAAGCTATCACTCCAGCATTGGGATTGCACCGTTTGAGGCACTGTATGGTAGGATGTGTAGGTATCCAGTTGGGTGGTTCGAGGTTGTAGAGTAATCCATTTTGGGTCCATAGATCATTCATGAGGCCTTAGAGAACATCAGGGTGATTTGGGACAGGTTGGCTACTACTTTCAGTCGGCAGAAGTCTTATGAATGTAACAGGAAGCGATCCTTAGAGTTTGATGTTGGTGACAAGATCTACTTAAAGATATAACCCATGAAGGGGGTGATGAAGTTTGTCAGGAAGGGGAAGTTGTGTCCGAGGTACGTTGGGCCATACGAGATTCTACAGCGTGTAGGTGAGGTGGCCTATGAGTTGGCGTTACCTACGGAGCTAGCTTCTTTTCATGCAGTCTTTCATTTCTCTATGTTAAGGAAGTGCCTTGGAGTCCATCATCGATTTTCATGTTGAAGGTTTGCGGGTTGATGAAGACTTGTCCTATCAGGAAGTTCCTGTTGAGATTTTAGACCGGCAAGTGAAGCAACTGAGAAACAAGGAGGTTTCCACATTGAAGGTATTGTGGAGAAACCATCTTGTTGAGGGTGATNACCAAGATGTATCATGACCTCAAGCAGATCTATTGGTGGGATGGCATGAAGAAGGACATTGCTAAATATGTGGCCAGGTGTCCTAATTGTCAGTAGGTTAAGGCGGAGCACCTTAAGCATGGTGGTCTCACTCAGATGATTGAGGTTCCGACTTGGAAGTGGGAGGCCATTAACATGGACTTCGTGGTTGGTCTTCCGGGGACTAGGAGACAACATTATTCCATATGGGTTATTGTGGACAGGATGACTAAGTCTGCCTACATTATCCCTGTGAAGTCTACTTACAGTGCCGAGGATTATGCGAGACTCTACATTGATGAGATTGTGAGGTGGCATGGGATTCCTTTGTCTATAATTTGGATAGAGCTCAGTTCACTTCGCATTCCTTGAGATCCTTCCTGAAGAGTTTAGGCACGCAGGTAAAGCTCAGTACTTCTTTCCATCCTCAGACAGATAAGTTGGCAGAGCGCACCATTCAGACATTGGAGGACATATTGAGAGCGTGTGTTATTGACTTTAGAGGTAGTTGGGACAACCATCTACCATTGATAGAGTTCTCGTATAATAAAAGCTATCACTCCAGCATTGGGATTGCACCGTTTGAGGCACTGTATGGTAGGATGTGTAGGTATCCAGTTGGGTGGTTCGAGGTTGTAGAGTAATCCATTTTGGGTCCATAGATCATTCATGAGGCCTTAGAGAACATCAGGGTGATTTGGGACAGGTTGGCTACTACTTTCAGTCGGCAGAAGTCTTATGAATGTAACAGGAAGCGATCCTTAGAGTTTGATGTTGGTGACAAGATCTACTTAAAGATATAACCCATGAAGGGGGTGATGAAGTTTGTCAGGAAGGGGAAGTTGTGTCCGAGGTACGTTGGGCCATACGAGATTCTACAGCGTGTAGGTGAGGTGGCCTATGAGTTGGCGTTACCTACGGAGCTAGCTTCTTTTCATGCAGTCTTTCATTTCTCTATGTTAAGGAAGTGCCTTGGAGTCCATCATCGATTTTCATGTTGAAGGTTTGCGGGTTGATGAAGACTTGTCCTATCAGGAAGTTCCTGTTGAGATTTTAGACCGGCAAGTGAAGCAACTGAGAAACAAGGAGGTTTCCACAGTGAAGGTATTGTGGAGAAACCATCTTGTTGAGGGTGCTACGTGGGAGGCCGAGGCCGATATGAGATCCCTCTATCCTCATCTTTTCAACTGTTGAGATTAGACTTCCTACTCTTAAGTCTAAGTTTCCTTATCTCCTCTAGTCTTTGTTGCTATTTCTTTACTGTTTAAAGTACTTATGTTATGATATGACTAGCACTGTTCTAGATAATTGGAAGTGTCATTCGGGGACGAATGTTCCTAAGGGGGGGATAATGTAACAACCCAAAAATGACAATGTGAAGTAATGCCTAAATGTACCTAGAATGCCTAGATTAAACCGGGTTCACACGCATTGATGCGCGTGGAACCAGAACTCTGAACCTATGCACCAGCCAAGCCAACCAACTTGGTGAGTTAGTTGAGCTACGCAAGGTTGGGTCCAGCCATGTAGGGCACCCAAATATTAAGATTCACCGGGATTAGTCTTAACCGAACTTGAAAGGGGTAATCTTAGGTTTGGAGGGTCTAGGGATAAAATGGTCTTTTCCGCGCTAAGGGTAGTATTGTAATCACCCAGACTATTTAATAAGTAATTACTTAATGTAATTAAGGGACAGTTTGGGTCGGGTCGATCCGGATTGAACTGGTTCGCGAGTTAGGCTTCACGCAGGTTCGATCCTTGGTGGAAGCAATATTAATTTGAATTAATTGGTATTTAATTATCTGATATAAGTAAGGGCATGTTAGTCATTTCACTTAAGCCTTAGAAAGTAATATTTTTAGTTTAAATAACAAAGATTCCTAGTTTGACTAAGTGTTTACCTAAAACTCCTACTCGTAAATTTACTCTCACATCTCTCCACTCTCATTCTCACGTCTCTCCACTCTCATTCTCACGCTTCATCATCAGTAAAATAACAAAAATCAAAATATCATCACTCTTTAAGAATTTGTACGCAAAAACTCTAAATAAAAACTAACCTAAAAACAAAAAACAAAAACATTTTTCTCGACGGTTTGCACGTGAGGTTGTGGTGAAGAATCATTGTTTTCGTGGGAGTTGGCAGCGCATTGGATCGGGTTTGGAACGGTGTTGAACGACAAAAAAGGTATGTGTCTCTTCCTATTGGCCCCTTTCCCAAGAGACCCCTCGGATTCAGTCATATTCTAATCTGAAAATTAGGAATGTTTTCCCTTTGTATGTCCCTGTCACTAGCTCCCATCGATTGTTGTAGGTTCGGTATGTTTTCTGGTAGAATTTAGGGATGTAACGTGTTTTCGTGATAATTATGTTCATATATGTATGCTAGGATTTATGTGATTGTTAAGTATGTCTTTTCCAAAACTATGTGAAAATGAAATGTAAAATCATCGCGTTTTTGAATGCATTTACTTGTAGAAATCGTGATGTTCATGGGAGGTGTGATGTTGATGAATTGAGTGAAAACTCTTGGCCCAACATAATAATGTACGAAATATCCAGCGAATTGCCTAATAATCTAATGTATAAATGTTGAGAAAAAGTGGACTGAAAACGTGACCAAATTTCAAGAAATCTGGAGATTTGGTCTCAGCATAGGCAGCATAAAGGATTTTGGTTTCAAAAAAATTTAAAAATGTGTGAGGTCATCAGGGATTGAACCCGAGACCTCACTATATGTAAGCTGCTGAAAATTCAATAATGAAAATGAGCTAAGGGGGATTTGAAATGGGTAAAGCTCAAGTAAAGAAATTAAAGAGGGAAAAACAAATAAAATGAGGTGTATGGGAATCGAAACCACAACCTCTCGGATAGGTGAGGAAATTAGGAGAATAAGTGAAGAAAAGTAAAAATGAGGCTGTGGGGGATCGATCGCAGACCCTCTAAGCCTCAAAGTAAAAAGGAAGGAGAATAATAAAGAAAAAAAAAGAGGTGTAGGCGTTGGGGCTCATCCTCGGATCCCCAAGCCGAAATTTTAAATCCAAAATTAATATAAGACTAAGTGTTGCTCAAGGGATTTTAAATCGGGTTCCCTTGACCAATCTCGTATTGGTACATAAGTCTTATGTGAATAAATAATTAATGCATGCAACCAATAGGAATCGAACTCGAGACCTTGGCATACTTACAAGATGCATAAATCTTGTACCACATAATCTTGGGTAAGTATAAGTCACTTCGAAGAATTATGAACGAAGTCTAATGGCTTGTACGTATGGGTTCATAAGTCCATCGTACGTTTAAAAATGAGATAAATCTCAAATGAGCCTAATAAGTGTTACCAAAAACCGTACTCACCTATGAGTGTGTGAAACTAATAAAGAGACCAGTTTCTAAGTAACACTCGAATGAAAGTATCAATATTAATGCACTCTTAATACTAATGATGAGATGAGAAATCATCTAATGAGTAATGATTCCCTCATGCTAGAAGCCAGCTTCTATGACGTGTGAGATGAATGTAATGGAACTTTATACGGAGCACCGATAGGCCAGCTATGAGTTGCGATTCCTTCTTTCGGGAAGGAAGAGGTTGGTGTAAATCTCATGAGATGAGACTGACCGTTAAAGCGGGTATGGGTCTCCTTATATCTCCTAGTCTTTGAACCTATGCTTCCAACATAGGGTTCTAGTAGGGTTCATTTCCCTATATACTCTAGTATGTTTTGGTTTCACTTTGTCCAGTCATTCCACCTCATTTCGGTGTGGGGTAGACACTGCATTTAATGAAGATCACATGATCTATGTCGGTTAAAGATAAAGTTCCCAAAGAAAGAATGAGGCCAGCCTCATGTAATGCACACAATGAAATGAATGATACCAAGGGTGTTTGGATAGGATAATCAAGAGGTGAACTAGACTCAAGTAATGACACTAGGTCATTCTTGGTCATTGCACAGTGAACCCGATGAGATTCCTGAATAACATCCTAGTTATATAAATGGATGAAAATGAAGTACGTATGAATAAATGAAAAGGACTCTGTGTTTGCTTAAGAAGGCTCCCTAGTTGAGGTCCCATATGTTGAACCTTCATTTGGGAAGTCCTAATGTTAAGTATGTGATTCCAAGGTCTCATGGCATATGAACGAAAGATATGTGATATATGTATGTGTTAAATGAAATTTGTTATGTGATGTGTGCAATATGAAAAGAATGATGAAGCATGTTACTCTCATAGCATGACTTTCCTAATCTGATTTTCCAAGTCCAGCTGACTTGGCTTTCAATAACTCATATTCGTTAGAAGAGAGATCTTCTTAATCATGCATGTCCTTGGTGTGTACTTTCATACACCCATTCTTAGTACAAGTGTGTACTAATCCCATACAACCCTTTACTTTTAGGTGCAGGTGCAGGTTGACACTAGAGCTTACGAGACTACGTTGAAGCTATCCGGATGTGGAGCATTCATCCGGACATGGTAGGACCTCATGCTTTCGAGGATGGTTATCTCTTATATTCTATCTTAGGCGTAGGCATGAGCTAGTGGAGGATGTTCCACTAGCGTTTCTTTCTTACTTATTTTCAGACGTCGTATTGGTGCCATTTCCGCAAATTTATATTAATGCAGTTATCAACTATTTCTTCATTTGAATATCTTATTATTAGATTGTTTTTGTCAACTGATGTGATATAATGCAAGTCTATGTATACTTCAAGGCTAACAAAGGTTTTAAATTTACCGCTAAAATTAACCTATACGATGTAATGATGACGTATGTAGGCTTGTCTGCGACCTCCGAGAGGTCAACGACACCGGTTTCAGCTAGGGTCTAGACCCCAATCGTGAGAGAGCGTGTGTTGGGGTCAATGAAAAGGTTGGATATCACTGTTGAATCCAGATTAGTCATTATGGTGCATCCCGATTTGGGTGTGATTCGAAGATGGGTCCCAATTTGACTATCAGGTCTCAAGTTTAAACTCTATGTTAGGTTCGGGGTTAGATGTCACCTTCATATCTTTAATCGTTAATTAGGGTCACATTCGATTTTGGCATTGGGGTCGTGTCCCATATTGGTTATCGTGGTTGTCTTTCGCGTCGGGAAATATTTTTCTAAAATGTATTTTCTACATTCTAGAAAAATATCAAAATGTATTGTGGATAACTTTTTTCATTCACCAAAAAAATATTAGATACTAATATTTTCTCACTCACCAACCAAACATGACAAAATAAGGTAAAAACCCACCTATTTTCCAAAGAAAACATATTCTAGGAAAACATCTTCTTCATACCAAATGCACCCACATCTAGGATTTTTTATGTTACAATTACTTAATGAGCTTGAATATGTAAGAATGAATAATATGTGTAATAAAGTCCTATGTTCATTGCACGGACTATCCATTTTTGGTGATATTTAATTTTTATCCCACAAATCAATGGTATTTTATTTTTTCCATATTGCACATTTTAATGAAAACTTTTTTGTCCAAAGAACCCTTAACTATGACTTAATTTCAAATGGAATACCTTTTAGATAATTTTTATCCTCAACCAAAACATTGTTTCCAACGACTATAACAATTTCTCATCACCACTAATTGTTGTTTACAAACATCACCAATAACGAGCATTACCATAACAATCATAGATCAGAGTTCTCATTTTTTCCTCTTAATAACAAAGTCCACAAGGGAAATCCTACCATCAAAGGATATAATTAATGTTATGAAATTTTTTTATACTCATTCTAAGTGGAATCAGTAATTATACAATTAATAATATTATTCTTCTTTACATATTTTATCTTTATAAGCTCAATCTACCACGGAATATGTATATGTAAATTTGTATGCATTATTGTTTGTGTTTGTATTTTCATATATAAGTGTATATGCAGCTAGGACATAAGGTATTGTTCATGGAAGATGTAATTCAAAATTGATATGTTTAAACCGTAACTAAAATTTTGTTTGCTACGAAAAACTTCTGGTTATAAGTTTTTAATAGAGAATTGTATACTTTTTACTTCAAAATAAATCTCTAAAAATGTAAATTTGTAAAATGGATTGTTTTAGAATTACTCAACTAAAGGGTTGGGGCTAGTGATGAGGTTTAATTCCTCATTGGGTGATAATATGGATGGACCAATTTTATATTGTTGCTAATTTATCGGAAACAAGTTATCTGCCCAATAAAGGTTCTAGCGCATTTGCCTTTTTCATGGTTAACATATGAAATTTATTTGGTTTGTCACTTTTGTTGAAGATAAACGACATTTTTTCTTACAAAACACTACATCATTGGGGTTATTCTCATTCAATACTTTGACACTTACAATGAACATTTAATTATATCTCTATGTTGGATTACTGTTCATCAACATCTAACGATTTCTATGCACTAGTGTCTGACTATGGGAGCTACTAGTAACTGACATAAAACCACGTGAGCTAAATGTAGAATCAGATGTATGTGCCCTATTTAGAGGAACCAATATACCTTTCCAAGGGTATAAATAGATGACTCGCATGATCATTATATTTGATGCCCATAGAGGATACTTATAAACCTATGGGTCATGTAATCTGGGACGATGGGGGTATGTGATTATGTTTCATGGACACTTCTTCCAACTCTATGTGTCAACGGACACTAGTAAGTGTAATAACACAATTTAATGAGTTAAGGTAGAATCCCAGAGTAAGTGGTACGTGTTTAACATTCAATAATAAAGTAGGAATACTTTCAATTCAATCATAGGAATAGAGATTTTCAAATAAAAACATGATTTAAATTGAGGGATTGACATGTAAAATAACAGGGGTTTTGGTTTTAACTATCAGCTACAACAATAACAACTAACACGAAATTAAATATATTGAGACGAGTTCTAAACATTTGATTAGATTATAGGATAGTATAGACAAATGTGTAATTGCAATGCAAGCTAAATAAGCCAATAATCAGATAATCACACCCTATGAAATTGGGGTTTCAGTTGACATCATAAAAAGATAAAAATTGTTACCAAATTGTGTTTACATCAAGTGATGTAAGGCTAATTTCATATTTACAAAGGTCCAAACTGAAAAATCACAAAGACCCATTTTAATTTTTTCCAAAATGGAAAACTTTAATTCTTTAATGCTAAGGAAACCATAGTCTCAATACTAAGAGTTAAAACTCAAAAATTTATCTAATGAATGTTCAGAATAAAATTTGATTCTAAACATAATGTTTGAAAATGTATTTGTAGTCTTGAAAAATATGTTGTTAAGGGCTATTCGACGCAGTAAGTCGGGCTTGCCGATCATCTCGGCAATCCGCCCTTTGGTCATTTCCATTGCCTTTTTCTTTGGCATTCACTATCCTCAAGTAATGTAACTTTGGGCGGTCCAACACTGCATTGCGGAACCAATTGGTGACTGCCCATTTCTCTAACCAAATTGATTTTATCCTTCAGGTCTTGGCACACTGGAAGTTTAGGCCCTCAAGAGGCCATTAGGCGACTCATCAAATGGACTTGGTCATCTCCATGCCTTCCTATATTTGCTTTTACAGATCGCTTTGTTCCTTTTTACAAATTATTTTCCATGCTTTGATTCTCAATATAAATACATGGAACTTAAAGGTTTTACATTAGTTATTGGCACAAAACATGAATTTGAGGACACAAAATATATACTAGGACTCATGAACACCCTCAACTTAAACATTTGTTTTTTCTCAAGTAAAACTGAAGATGAGAAGTTCAAAAGGATGTCTCAAATAACTCTACACAAGACTCAATCATGAATGCACAATATAAGACTCAAATTACTTATGCCTTGATCAACAATGTACTCAAAAATTCAAGTTGTGACTCACACTTATCAAAGATTCTCAAGTTCATACTTGCTTCATATGCAAGTTCAAGTTCAACAAAAGTATTCGATTTTCCTCATAGAAATATTGATTCCATATTTACACACAATGGTTTAACAATTTATAACTCTAAAATCATAATAAACACACACTCATGAAGATGAACACATGGATGAATCCACCCATAGGTTTTCCCTTATTTTCCAACCAATACTTTTTTTAGCTCATTCAAGATAAAAATGGTCTTTTAAAGCTTTTTAATTGGCCTGAGTGTAATGTATGGTTAATTAGGCTTAGTGATTGCTATACCCATGAAATGTTGTGTGGAGAACACATCATTTCCTTTTCTTCTTCATTCTCATTCATGCTCAAAACTCACTCCTTTATTCATTTTCCTTGAAATATTGGATACACCATTTCTTTTTACAACTTAATTTCAAAACATTTTGTAATCTTTTTCTTTTTCCGTATTCTTTTCTTCTTCTTTTTGTTATGTGGTGGGTTCCATCTTATTTAAAACCGTGGGTTGAGGGGAATTCCTTCACATTTCTTGTTTTACCTTCTCTTTTCACCATATCCCCACTCAGGCTTTTTGACTAAGGTTGCTATTCAAGGAAACCACACTAATAAGGATTATGAGTGGAGTAAAGAAAAGTCACAAGTTCATCAAGTTTCTTCTATGAACAGGATAAGGTTCAAAGAGTGTTCAATTAAATAACACAAACTCGCAAGGTAGGCCACAAAATAGGTATAATGTCAAATTGTTCCACTCTTTAAGATTTCTGCCTGAAATCATTTCAAGAGCTTGCATTACTTAGTCAAATGGACCTACGTGGAAGATTCTAGGTTTCATCGGGCATAGTTCACAGAAGCTCATAACACAAGGCATTGACACCCATGTTAAATAAGAGTCCACACATTTGCTAATGCACAACATTCATCATAAGAGACTAAATTGGATAATCGTCTAGTAACAACAAGATGCAAAGAGTTCACATATTGCATATGCAACTTCATTTGGCCTATTTATAACTTCACATTCATTTTTGTTTGATTTTGAGCACTATTAAAGTCATCGATATTGATCAAGACAGATAACAAAATTTACAAAAGAATAGTCAAATTAAAACATACTTAAGAGGTGGCAAATAAATTTTCAAAAGGGTCAAATATCATTTATTCAAAATAAGGAGCCACAAGCTCAAAAATCCTCAAAATATAGGGCCAAAACACAATTTATTACACAAAACTCCATATATGAACGAAACAATAATCACAAAAGGTGAGACAGACACTACAACAAAACATAAGAAATATGTTCCTCAAATATAGAAAAATATCCAAAAGTCAAAATAAAAACATAAGACAAAGAGGGAGGTAAAGGGAAATCCTATCTACACAGTCGCTCCACCTGTCAGTGCACCAATACTTGGAGTAAGACTTTGAACCTGGGAATCAGTGCATGGAGTCACCTCAAACGGACCGGTTCCACTGGATCCACCCATAGCGGTGTCTCTTAAAGAAGTATGGAGTGCATTGTCAAATATAACTTTCTCAAGGTCATCCAACTCATCATAAACCTCAGCCTTTCGCACATCTATTTTATCCTCATCAGTCTCTACTTCCGACTCATTAGCTACTGCATTATCCTGATATACATTTTTAGTTGTGGCTAAAAGAATTTCAGAAGTCGTTGGGGCACCCACATCATCTGATGCCTCAAATAGTGCACTGAAGCTTGTGGATTTGAGATAGTCTACATCTTTCCTCAGATCTGCCACTTTGGCTTACATAGTCGTAAACTCGGATGAATCCCTATGTCTACTCTCAAAAAAAGTGAGTCTCATCATTAAATCATCAATCGAAGTCAGAATACGGGTCAGTGCAGCAAGGATGACACTCTCAATCATCTATGGAATCAATGCCTCTAGTAGAGTGTCCCTCACATTAGCCCAATGGGATAGGTGACCCATCTTCACATTAATAGTCTGAGTAATCGTGAAAGGTTGCGAATGGGAAGACGCACCATGATCATAAGAAGGAGTAGGAGTAGATGTATTTTAAGGCATAGAGGCTAGAAAAGGCAAGTATGCCCTTACATGTATGAAATTAGTGTCCACCTCTGAAGATGTATCCACTGGATCTTCTCTCATCCTGGTGGCCTCCTCCTGAGTCTATTAAGACTCAATATGACAAATGTCAGTAAAGGATGAAAGGATAGCCTCTAAGTCTCTAGTAGAATCCTCGGGAACGCCAGCACGACGGCACGACTGAGTGATCAGAACCGGGAATGGAAGGGAGGTCTGGTGTTTCTTGGCCCTCATGGTCATATAATGCTCAATATGGAGCCTCATTTCAATGCTTTTCCTGGACATTATAATTCCAACACATGCCTCTTTGGGTTTCTCATGACATACTCGTTTAGGGACGGCGTGATTGTATTGTTGATGAAGCTAAACAAGAAATGAGCTGCAATACTCAAGTCGCTCTTCTAAATGGGGGCCCATGTATAAATCAACCTTTGGGTGGTATTGGAAATCAGTTGTTCAAGAAACCCCTTTAAGTCATTCAGGGACTGACTGTGTCGAACCTAAAGCTCTCCCAAGTACAATATTAGTGTGGTTGCCATTTCACATGACTTTCTTTAATAGGACCATGACCGAATTCACCAATTTGAAGGAACTAGTATTCTTATTCCCCTTGTGCATCAACTCTCTGTATGTTTTATAGAATTCATGGACCCATATGGGGATGTAGGGGACTCGTTGCTTGGTGAACTGCTCAAACCTATGAAAATAAAGGGTTTCACTCACAGTGGAGTATCATCCCCCAAGGGTCTCTATAGAAAGTAGCTTCTCATCCAAAAAATTCTGCAACCCATCTGGTTTTCTTAATATTAAGAATTCGGGGAGGAGTGACCACAGGTGGAAGTGGAGACACAATAGATGTTNACTCACAGTGGAGTATCATCCCCCAAGGGTCTCTATAGAAAGTAGCTTCTCATCCAAAAAATTTTGCAACCCATCTGGTTTTCTTAATATTAAGAATTCGGGGAGGAGTGACCACAGGTGGAAGTGGAGACACAATAGATGCTGGAGGTGGAACTGTGTTATCTTGGGATAAGGCAACTGGGACGGTAGATTAGTCACGACGGTACCTAAAAAAGATCTCATCCCGTCGAGACTGTAATGGTTGATTATCATCCGGCTTTGCAAATGCAACTTGGGACCCCTTACTATTGGAGGTATGGTACAAAACCTCAAATGATGGCCTTTTTACTTTGACTTTGCCTCGCATTGGAGTATCTGGCCTCCTGATGATGGGAGAAACGACTCCCTCTTTATTTATCACAATACCTCTTGATCTCTTACGGGGTGGCATGTAAATATTTGTTCTAGCCATATCATCAAAAATATCAAAAGGAGTTAGAGAAAATTTGAAACATTTCTAAAATCCAAGACGAGTGTTAAAGCCAAACATAGGTTCCATGATTTATAAACACTATTTGAAGGACTATTTCAATGAATATAGTTCATTTAGAATGTTTAGGAATCAAAATGTCCAAGAACATCCATGACGTTCGAAAACTAGTTCTAGGAGGTACTAGCGTGCCTAAGCCTATTTGACGATCTTATAAAAGTCAAAAATCTATGAAAATTGGTGGAAGGGTAGTTAGTATGTGTTTAAGATGATTCATGGTCGAAACGTATGGGTACGACACCCCAAGGACCAACGAAGGGCCCTCTAGGAGGACCCTAGCACGTAGAAGGAAACACTGTCTGGACAGTGTGCAACCGCGACTTGCAAAGGACGGCTCGTGCGTGGATCGATGGGGAGTCGATGCCAACCGTCGACCAATGCTTATTCAAAATTCTGGAGCCCTTTCCTGCAAAAGTCTCTGATAAAAACTATGGTTGTGCATCACGTAGGGAGGCCTGGCCGTCGATGGACCAATAATCCATTAATCCTGGTCTCGTCGATGAATTGTAATGAAAGGATTTATACTCATGCATTTCTTATTGAGGTATTGATGATGATTATACAAGGGTTAATCCCTATTAACTAAACTAATCTACGATTAACAGTAAAAGGCTTAAAGACATTTCAAAAAGGGACTCTAGCTTAGCACCATGTGAACTAAAGTGAGGAGTTGTAACGCCCTAAAATGATCTAAGGTGAACTAGAGCCTCATGACTGTTTATTGAGTTAATTTTAATTTAAAATGAGTTACTTTAGTGTTCTCAGGTAGTGTGGGAAGTTTGATTATGTTTGGAGGTCAAACGTCAAAGAATGTCCATAACGTTGGGACGGTGTGCATTCTATTCAGTTTCTGTGTCTTTAGGTGTTTGAGAGAGTTTTATGTTTTCATTTTGCTTGAAACTAGCATGAGATTTTTCTACGACATTTATGACTTAGTTTAGGGGTTTAACGTTTGGGTACGACCCCACCTAGGACCCACAAGGGGCCCTATAGAAAGGGCCCTAGTTTTGGACAAAAACTGCCTTGGCAGTGTCCACCAACGAAAGCAATGACGACCAGTGGTCCAACCAACGGCCCGTTGTCTTGCTCCGTCGGTGGACCTGAAATGTTGGTTATTAAGGCTCCATTTGGAGCTAAGTGTCGACCGACGATACCCCACCAATGGTCTGTTGATACACAAACGGTCCGTTGGTTAGGTCTCGTCTGTGAGGAGTTCAAAAACTGTAAGTTTTCTTCCAAGGGTTTGGGTGATTGGTAAATTTACCCCAAGTCTTTTACGACCCTAGGACGTTTCTCTAAGGGTTTATTAGGTATATTAAATATTTCTAAACCCTAATACCTCATTATAGACCCCACTTCCTAAAACCCAAAACCCCTCTCTGTTTGAATTCTCTGTCAAGTCTCCGTGGAAGCTAGAAGTCAAGAAATGCTAAGAGGGCTGTTGATAGTTGTTTCTTCATAAAAAATTGTTGGTATGTCTTCAATGTGAGGTATGGTATCCATCCTTTAACCCTCTTCCATTCAAGGAGTCATTTCCAAAAGATTTCGAAAAGGGTTTTCCAACTAAAATTCCTTCTATCTTTGATTTTATGCATGGGTATTTTTGTAAAAGTATTCTAATGGTTTGAATGTGTTTATTATAGTATGAATTGATTATTTTGATGTCAAAACCCACACGAAGTCATGTTTATGCATATTTAAAACTATTAGCTTGACAAATGGGTTAAGTGAGCATGTTTATGTAGGGAGTGAACTTTGGTTTTCTTGTTGCTATGTTTGTTTAGCTACTGACCTAAGGGTCTTATTATGATGAAATATTGATAAAATGATTATGGGTGAGGATGTCTTGGTTAAACTGTGAGTTTCTTATATTGTGTATATTATAGATTGCTCTTGAGTGGTATGGTCAACCTTCTTGGTGGCGTTGTTTACTTGATGAACTTGATATTACTTAGTATATATCCTAAATGTGGTTTCAAAGGTCTAATGGGTGAAATGAAGAGACATTGAAAATGGGTATTGTATTGTGTTTTGTAAAACTTGAACTGTAGGCTTGACTTAGATTATGTTTAAAAAAGTAGATGATTATGTGAAGCATGTAGAGTGTGCGAATTGATAATTGAAGGTCGAAAGCATGTATAAATGTTGATAAGAATGAAATTATGCTTATGTGCAAGTTGTGCTCACATGTACACAAACACTCACACTTAAAAGAATGTATGATACTAAGTTGACTAAAAGGGGAGTCTTAGGGTGGACACTCTTCATGAGTTGAGATGAAGTGTCTAGTAGCAACCCTATTATTCCTAATGAGCTTTCTATGATAGGATGGAGGATGAATGCCCTTCGTGAGTTGAGATGTGGTATTCCCTAGTTATCCTTAACCTATATGTTATAATGTTGAGAAATCCGTGGGGAGTTATGCCTTGCACCGAGAGTATATATAGGAGAGGTGGATTATACTTCATGAGTTGAGATGTTGTATTTATAAAGTGCCTCTTGAGATGAGTACTCCTCTAGTAGAGAATGAGTTACTTAGTAGCAATCTCCTTATCCCTTAACTATGTGTGCACATAGGTGTAGGTGTTGGGAAAGCCATGTAAAATCTAAGAATCATGACCTTACTCTAGGCAAGTAAGGATCCCTCATCCAATAGGGGTTAATATCGAGATTCCATGTCTAGATCTCATGGTCTATGTCGGTTAAGCTAAATCCCCACAAAAGAATTGATTGAAATAAGTCTTCTAAAAGAACGTACTACTTAGGGTAGGTAGTGGTATGGGACACTATCTACTCATTGCACTAGGTAGGACCTTCTGAAAGAGAAGTCTTGGTGCCAAACCTTCTAAAAGAATGTACTACTTAGGGTAGGTGGTGGTATGGGACGCTATCTACTCATTGCACTAAGTAGGCATTCTGAGAGGGAAGACTTTGGTGGTTTGTTGGGTGTCATTTAATGTCTTGCCATTGATTGAGGGGCTTGTTTCTCTCAAGTTGAGTAATCCAAAAGGGATAGTCTTGAGGATTGATTTGGTGTGTATTGAAGGAGGCATATGCATACTTCCTTCATGTCATACCGTAGTGAGTCTTAGAATAATTCTGAGGTAGGGAAACTCTTACAGAAAATAAGTTCACGTTCTCTTTCTCTTTGCCTTGGAAGTTCACTCATTTAGAATAGGATAGTTCATATAATTGCTCAAGTTGAATTCATTGTAAATGCTTGAAATGCTTCATTGTAATGGCTTAAATCTCTTCACTGTAAATTGGCTTCTAGTTACTGTAAATTTGGAAGTTTACTGTAAATGGTCTCTTTTGGTTTAAAATTATGGGAACTCTTATCTGAATGTTAAATGATGGTTCTTATAATGTTTTGTTCCTAAATTCATTAATATGAAACTTAATTGACATGAAACGTTATTTTACTAAAATATCCCTTTTCGCATGTTTTTGCATATGCCATACTTTGTACATTATTTGTACTAACCCCATACTTTTCTATACTATAAGTATAGGTTGGAAGCATTTTGAAGGTTGAAGTCTAGAAGGTGAAGATTTGGATAGTTCCTTTCAAGACAAAGTGTGTTCTTACATATTCGAGGGCATAGTCCATTTCTTAATTTCTTATTTAAAGAATTATTACGTATCTCTTTCAATGTAAAGGGGTCGTGTCCCTAAGTTAATCATGATGTGTCTTTAAGTTTGGCTTTTGACGATGAGATTTTCTTAGTAGTTATAAAATATTTTTTTTATATTAGATGTCTTGAAAAGTTTTAATTCTGCACTACTTTTCATGTCTTATGCAATGAACGATAGTTAACGGGCTTGTACAAGACCCTAAATGGTCAATACGCCTTTCTACGATTCGAGGGTTCTCCCTAACTTCTAGGGGGTGCTTTTGGGTCGTGACAGACTTGGTATCATAGCATAAGGTTATGAGAAATAGTTTAGGGTCTAAAAATCTCACAAACCACGTCTAGTAGTATTTTGGCCATTGGTGTGAGTCGCTACACATCAATGGACAAGAGGCTATAGGATGATAGATTTTTACTTTCTTCATCACTCTTGAATATTTCCATAGAACTTAACTCCATAATGTCTCTCTCTCTCTTATGTTCCCTTGTCCAATGGTCTTATAGGTGTGATTGTTGGAAGGGGGAATGTTTCTATGTTTGAGGGAGAGAAAAGGTGAGTTTTGATGTTATGATGGTTTTGTGGCTAGATTAGTAGAGGTGAAGGTTAGTTTTGAAAAATTCATGGCTAGGTGTGGATTATGAGATTGCGAGTGTTGTGATGAGAAACTCTGCGGTAATGTAGTTCTAAGCATGGTAAGAATGATAGTGATTGAATAAAGTGCTTTTGAGAATAAATAAGTTATCTCGTAATTATGTTCAATGATGGTAGATATTATTTAAGGTATAAATTTGAGGAATCTTGAGAGAATGTGGAGATTTTGTAGGAGTTGAGGGCAACCCTCTTGTGTGGTTAGTGTTTGAATAGTTTTCTTGTGATTTGGTGGATGTTGTGGTGTAGGCTTACACTAAGATAAAAATGTGGTATGAATATCTAGTGAGGCAGTTTTGTTCCATGAGATTGAGTGAAGTTGTACCTAAGAGTTGAAAGAGGTGGTGTTTACGGGAGTTTGTTTAGGCTTGAATCCCAAGAGGAAAGTGTTATGCTTAAATTTTAAGGTTGATGTTTAATCTGGACGTGCATGACTTGAGGGTAGTGTGAGTTCCTACCTTGTGTGAGGCATAATGGTGCTTTGAAGTATAAGACCTTGAAGATGGCTTTATCCCTAAGTGAGAGAGAATGAGTTGAGTAGAATTGCATGTAATGTACTTAGTCCAAGAGAATCCTCAAGGGTCACTAAGTGGGAGTGGTAGTATGGGATACTACTCTCACATTGCACTTGGTGAAACTTACCTAGTCTCTTTGGGGTAAGTTAGTGTGTCTTGTCCC
The DNA here is from genome assembly GCF_001406875.1 of Solanum pennellii. Classification (NCBI taxonomy): domain Eukaryota; kingdom Viridiplantae; phylum Streptophyta; class Magnoliopsida; order Solanales; family Solanaceae; genus Solanum; species Solanum pennellii. The sequence continues at coordinate 73,013,605 of NC_028645.1, forward strand.
TCATATTATCATGCCATCTTGATAATGTTGATTGGAAGGTGCATTATGAAATTTTTAAGCATGTTACATAGTGATGTTTTAACTTCACTATAATGAAGTTCAAATTTCGACAAATTACATTTTTCATGAACAATGTTTTCAATGTGGTTAGAAATGATGTTTATAAGCACGTTTAATGTTGGAGAAGGTAGTTCCTCCATGAGTGAAGAAATGACAGTGAGATGTAATTTGTGAAGTTTTGCAAAGTTGCCTATGTACAGTGATATTCATTATAAGTTTAGTGGATTTTGAGAAAATTTGTTTTGTTTTGAATTGAAGTTTAAATTTATTCAAAAGTGTTTTATATGAGCATGTTTAATGTTGAATAAGGTAGTTCCTACATAAATGAAGGTTAAGAATGAATTTTTACTTCTTGAAGTTTTGCTAAAGTTCTTATGTTGCTAGTGTTTGAAAGTGTGATTGATGCTCCTTGCTAGTTGATTCTTTGACTTTTAGTTTTATGATCAATATTGTAATGTCTTATGTGAAGCTAAGTGAGTCCTTGTTGTTCTTGAGGTTTTAGTGTCATCCGAGAACGAATGTTATTCTAAGTGGGGGAGAGTGTGACGCCCCATAACAAACTAAGGTGAACTAAATCCCCATGAGTGTTTCTTGTGTTAATTTGAAGTTAAAATGAGTTGCCTTAGTGTTCTTAGGCAGTGTGTGAAGTTTGGTTAATTTTGGAGGTCAAACGCCCATACACGTTTGGTAGGTGTGTCTTAGATAGCGCTTCTGTGTCTTGAGGCGTTTGAGGGAGTTTTATGTGTTCGTTTTACTTGAAACTTGCATGAGAAGTTCCTAAGACCTATATGAATTATTTTAGGGGTTTAATGTTTGATTACTACCCCACCTAGGAACAACTAGGGGCCCTATAGCAAGAGCCCAAGTCTTGGACCAAAGCTGCCTTGGCAGTGTCCACCAACGAAGGCAACGACGACTAGTGGTCCAACCAACGGCCCGTCGTCTAGCTCCGTCGGTGGATCTTCAAGGTTGGTTATTCAGGCTCCATGTGGAGCTACGTTTCAACCCACGACACCCCACCAATGGTCCGTTGATGCTCAAACGGTCCGTTGGTTATGTCTCATCTGTGAGGAGTTCAAACACTGTAAGTTTTCTTCCAAGACTTGGGGTGTTTGGTAAATTTACCCCAAGTCCTTTATGACCCTAGGACGTTTATTGTAGGGTTTATTAGGTATATTAAAGAGTTCTAAACCCTAAGACCTCATTTTATACCCCTCTTCCTAAAACCCAAAACCCCTCTCTCTTAGAATTCTCTCTCAAGTCTCCATGGAAGCTAGAAGTGAAGAAAGGCTAGGAGGGATGTTGATGGTTATTTGTTCGTCAAAAATTGTTGGTATTTCTTAAATTTGAGGTATTATATCCATCCTTGAACCCTCTTCCATTGAAGGAGTCATTTCCAAAAGATTTCAAAAAGGGTTTTCAAACTCAAATTCCTTCTATCTTTGATTTTAATCATGGGTATTTTTGTAAAAGTGTTCTAATGGTTTAAATGTGATTATTATGGTATGAATTTATGATTTTGATGTCAAAACCCAAATGAACTCATGTTTATGCATATTTCAAACATTTAGCTTGAGAAATGGATTAAGTGAGCATGTTTATGTAGAGAATCATCTTTGATTTTCTTGTGTTACTATGTTGGATTAGCTACTGACCAAAGGGCCTTATTATGATGAAATATTTAGAAAATGATTATGGGTGATGATGGCTTGGTAAATGGTGAGTTGCCTATATTATGTAATTCTTATTATAGAATGCTCTTGAGTGGTATGGTCAACCTTCTTGGTGGCGGTGTTTACTTGATGAACTTGATGTTACTTCATATGTATTGCAAATGTGGTTTCAAATGTCTAATGAGTGAAATGAAGAGATATTGAATATGGGTCTTGTATTGTGTTTTGTGAAACTTGAATTGTAGGTTGACCTAGATTATGTCTAAATGAAGTATATGATTATATGAAGCATGTAAAGTGTGTGAATTGATGATTGAAGGTCAAAAGTATGTATACAAGTTGATAAGAATTAAATGATGCTTATGTGCAAGTGTGCTCACATGTACAAACACACTCACACTTAAAAGAATGTATGATGCTAAGTTGACTAAAAGGGGAGTCTTGGGGTGGACACTCTTCTTGAGTTGAGATGAAGTGTCTAGTAGCAACCCATTTATTCGTAATGTTCTTTGTTATATAGGTTGGAGGATTAATTCCCTTTTTGAGTTGAGATGTGGTTTTCACTTATTATCCTTAACCTATAGGTTATAATGTTGAGAAATTCGTGGGGAGTTATGCCTAACACCGAGAGGATATGAAGGAGAGATGGATTACACATCATGAGTTGAGATGTTTCATATCCAAAGAACCTCTTGAGATGAGTACTCCTTACTTAGTATCAATCTACTATTCCCTTAACTATGTGTCCACATAGGTGTAACTATTGGGAATGCCACGTAAAAGCTCAGAATTATGACCTTACTCTAGGCAAATGAGGATCCTTCATCCAATAGGGGTTAATATCGGGATTCCATGTCTAGATCTCATGGTCTATGTCGGTTAAGCTAACTCCCCACAAAAGAATTGATGAACTAAGTCTTCTAAAAGAACGTACTACTTAGTGTAGGTGGTTGTATGAGACCCTATCTACTCATTGCACTAGGTAGGACCTTCCGAAAGGGAAGACTTGGTGCCAAACCTTCAAAAAGAATGTACTATTTAATGTTCGTATTGGTATGGGACGCTATCTACTCATTGAACAAAGTAGGCATTCCGAATGGGAAGACTTTGGTGTTTTGTTGGGTGTCTTTTAATGTCTTGCATTGATTGAGGGGCTTGTTTCTCCCAGGTTGAGCAAGCCGAAAGGGGTAATCTGGAGAATTGCTTTGGTATGTATTGAAGGAGGAATATGCATACTTCCTTCATGTCTTACCTTAGTGAGTCTTAGTATAATCCGGAGTAGGGGAACTTTTACGGAAAATAAGTTCACTTTCTCTTTCGCTTGGCCTTGAAAGTTCACTCATTTAGAATATGATAGTTCATTTAATTGCTAAAGTTGAATTTATTGTAAATGCTTGAAATACTTCACTTTAATGTCTTAAATCTCTTCACTGTAAATGGGCATCTAGTTACTGTAAAGTTTTGGAAGTTTACTTTTAATGGTCTCTTTTGGTTAAAAATTATGGGATTTCTTATCTATGTGTTAAATGATGGTTCTTATGATGTTTTTTTCTCTAAATTCATGAATGTTATGCTTGGCATGAAATACTATTTTACTAAAATGTCCCTTTTCGCATGATTTTGCATGTGTCATACTTAGTACATTATTTGTAATAACCCTTACTTTTCTATACTATAAGTATAGATTGGAAGCATTTTGAAGGTTGAAGTCTAGAAGGTGATGCTTGGGAAATTTCCTCTCAAGACAAAGTATGTCCTCACACATCCGAGGGCATAGTCCGTTTCTTAATTTCATAGTTAAAGAATTACTATATATCTCTTTTAATTTAAGTGGGGGGGGGGTCCCTAAGTTAATTATGTCATGTCTTTATGTTTGGCTTGTGACGATGAGATTTTATTACAATTTATAGAAGATCTCTTTTTATATCAAATTTATTGAAAAGTTTTAATGCCGCACTACTTTTCATATCTTATGTAATGAACGATAGTTAAAGGGCCTGTACAAGACCCCCAAAGGGTAAAGTACGCCTTGCCACAATTCGAGGGTTCTCCCTAACTTCTAGGGGGTGTTTTCGGGTCGTGACAAGAGTGTCCCTTCCACATAGGGAAGGTAGGAGCACAAAAGTACTCTTGAGATTTGAGACTACAATGCATGTAGCATAAACATGGTCCCAACTATATCTCCTAGTGCTTGAACTGTGTTGCCCCCATAGTAATACTAGCTAGTTAAACCTCTTTGTTGCTATATTTTATGTTTAGGTACTACCTTGGTAAGTAGTCCACCTTCCTTCGGCGTAGGGTTTTATTGACACCGAATTCCACATTATCTTATGTGGTCTATGTCAGTTAGGGCAAGATGTTCCCATAAGGTAAAATGAATTAAAGGATAGAACTCTAACTAGGATAACCTAAGGGGTCTAGCTTAGTCTAGGTAGGGGTATGAGACTCAACCTAAGGATTGCACTAGTTATCCTTGAGGGGAGTATTAGGAGGATTTTCTTATGTATGTTTACGATTATAATGATATATAATATATATTATGAACCTGCACATTGTTGATACTATATATTGATTAGTTCACTTATGAATATGTGTTGGCTTATATTGTTTAAGTAAGATGAAATGTATATCTAAATATCATGTTTTGTGACATAGGGAATTTGTCATGGTTCTTGTTGGATTACCTGATTGAGCAAGGGTATGGGACTTTGTTTGGTCATTGAACTTTTTGACTTGATGCGGGTTCATGGGTAATTGTCTTGCTTTGTTATAATGATATGTACTCTTATTCATGCTTATCATTAATATGACATGAATGTTGAGTTACTTGAGTATGTATATGCTTATATGGTATTAATGGTTGATTTAACTTGAATTGATGTTGTAGTATTGTAAAGAGCATGTCTATGACTTAATGAAAGTGAACGATTGATTAGTATGGTCTTGTTGAATATGCATTAAGGTTTTAAATGAAAAATGCATACTTATTGAAATTTCCTTTTCTTAGTATGTTTTATAAGTATTTGTGCATATGGTCTCATACTTTGTACAAGTGCCTTACTAACTCCATTTGTTCCTTCTTCCCTAACATTTTAGGTTCCGGTCGTTTAAGGCTCATTCGAGATAACTTGAAGAAGGCTTGGATATTTTCTACAATCCAAGTGGGTAGGTCCTCACTTTTCGAGGGCGATGCCAATATCTAGCTTATGGAGTTGCTTTGCTTCCTAAGACTCTTATGATTACTCTATTTTCATTTGAGTACAATTTGTATCAGCCTATATTTGGATTCTTTACATTGATGTAGGGCTATGCCCAAATTTCTATGATCGTTTAGATGGTATGAGATAAGACAATCTTTACGACTATGTTCAATTTTATATACATGTGTGTGCAATAAAAGTAGAAGGCTATGTAACCCTCCTAATCGAAGGGTTTATGTATACTTGATATATATATTATGTGTATGTGGTGTAAACCCGGATGTGACAAACTTGGTATGATAGCATCAAGTTGAATTATCTTAGAGAAACTGTCTCTCTAAACCACGTCTATGTAAATTAGTGTTCATAATTGTGAAACGTGCCACACTTATGGATGGGAACCTACATGATGCCTAGGAAACTCCTATTTTTTTGGAAATCTTATATAGTGTCATTAGAGTATTCTTCTGGTGTGCTGTTGCATATAATCCTATTGTTGTGATTGTAGGAAGAATGAACACTCGAAAGAATGCGGCACAAAGACTTGAAGTGGAAATTGCCAAAGCGGGAGCTCCTCCTCGTGATGATCAAGTTCCTCCACTTGAAGTAGATGCTAATATGGAACAAGCTCCGATAAATCTTCCTCCTTTGATGGATGAGAATATAAGGGTCTATCTTCTTCAAGTGGCTCAAGCTATCACTACTCAAGAACAAGCCGCCACGGATTGAGCCCAAGCTATGACAGCCCAAGCCAATCGGGAGGTTGTACCCCGTCTAAATCAACAAATCGCTACCATGGCCTCTCATCTAATGGACTTCACTCGTATAAACCCTCCTACCTTCTACGGCTCTAAGATTGAGGAAGACCCCTAAGAATTCATCAATGAAGTATATAAGATACTCTTGGCTATGGGGTTGTCCTCAAGTAAGAAGGACGAGTTGGCCACTTATTAACTCAAGGGCATTGTTCACGCATCGTTTGTGCCATGGAGGGATAATAGGAAATTCAGGGGTGGTCCGATGACTTGGGAGATCTTCAAGAAGGCTTTTCTTGATCGATTCTTTCCTAGGGAGAAGAGGGAAACTAAAGTGGTGGAGTTCATCAACCTTTTCCAAGGAGGTATGAGTGTTCATGAATACTCCTTGAAATTCAAAAAATTGCCCAAATATGTTCCTTCTTTGGTTTTCGATCCTAGATATGAAATGAGCCGCTTTGTCATGGAGGTATGTGATGATTTTCAAGAGGAGTTCACCAATATTTCCCTAAGCTTGTGGTGATAGGGTGTCTAACCCTAAGCCTAATAAGGGAAAACGTACTAGTTCACCAACCGAAAAGCCAACTTGTGGAAGGTGTGGCAAGAAGCACTATGGTGATTGCCTTAAGGGGACCGACAATTGTTTTTGTTGTGGTAAGAGCGGTCACAAGGTTAGGGATTGCCCTAATGTGAGGGGTCAACACAAGGGTAGTGTTCAAGCTCAGGCAAGTGGTTTTAATAAGGCTCCAAAGAAGAACCGCTTATATGCTCTCGCTCTAGGGGTGAACAAGAGACTTCTCCCGAAGTGGTGACCGGTATGTTGAAAGTCTTCTCTATTGATGTATATGCCTTACTTGATCCCGGTGCTACTTTATCATTTCTCACTCCTCTAGTAGCCAAAAAGTTTGACATTTTGCCTGATATTTTGCATGCACCTTTTATAGTGTCTACTCCTGTGGGTGAGTAGGTTGTTGCAAAAAGGGTGTATAGAAATTGTCCTATAATGTTGCCCAATAGAGTTTCTTATGTTGCATGCTTGCTTTGCTTCTATTGATTGTAGGACAACGGTAATGAAGTTTAACTTTCCAAATGAACCCATTGTAAAGGGGAAGGGGGAAAACTCTATTCCTAGAGGTTGTATCTTCTCTTGTCTAAAAGCATGCAAAATGATCCAAAAGGTTGTCTATACCATATTGTAAGAGTCCAAGATCTAGACTCCAAAATTCCTCCCATTGAGTGGGTCCCCGTAGTGAGTGAATTTGCGGATGTCTTTCCTAATAATATTCCCGGTATTCCTCCCAAATGGAAAATTGATTTTGGTACTAATTTTCTACCGGATCCAAATCCCATTTCCATTCCTCTTATCAGATGACTCCGACCAAATTGAAATATTTGAAGGCACAACTCAATGATTTATAAGACAAAGGCTTTAAAATACCTAGTATTTCTCCATGGGGTGCTCCGGTTTTGTTTGTGAAGAAGAAGGATGGGTAATTAAGAATGTGTATTGATTACGGCCAAAGATGACATATCGGATTAGATATGGTCATTATGAGTTCTTAGTAATGTCTTTTAGTCTAACTAATGCTCCGGCGGAGTTTATGGTTCTAATAAATAGGGTGTTTCAAAATTATATAGATTCATTTTTCATTGTCTTCATTAACGACATCTTGGTATCTTTGAAAAATGAGGATGAGCACATGAACCATTTGAGGGTAGTGTTTCTAGTACTTAAAGATCATCAATTGTTTGCCAAGTATAGAAAATGTGAGTTTTGGTTGAGGTCGGTGATATTTCTTAGTCATATCATCTCTAGTGAGGGAGTTGAGGCTTATCCAAGGAAAACGGAGGCTGTGAAAAATTAGCCTAGACCTTTGACTTCAACCGATATTTGGAGTTCTTGGGTTTAGCGAGTTATTATTGAAGGTTTGTGGAGGGTTTTGCGTCCATTGAATAACCCTTGATTACCTTGATCCAAAAGTGTACGAAATTTGAGTGGTCGGAGGCATGTGAGAGAAGTTTTCAAATGTTGAAAGATAGGCTTACTTCCACTCCAGTGTTGACCTTTTAGATGGTACAAAGGGTTTTGTGGTATATTTTGACACATACCAAGGTGGATTTGGGGTTTGTGCTTATGCAACATGGGAAGATGATAGCCTATGCTTCTAGGAAACATAAGGTACATGAGCGAAATTATCAAAGTCATGACCTTGAGTTAGCGTCCGTGGTTTTTTTGCCTTGAAAATATGGAGGCATTAGTTATACGGTGTCCATGTTGATGTCTATACCGGTCATAAGATTCTCCAATGTGTATTTACCCAAAAAGAGTTGAATCTTTGACAAAGAAGGTGGTTAGATTTGTTGAAAGATTACGACATGAGTGCCGTTTATCACCCTAGCAAGGCCAATGTAGTTATGGATGCCTTAAGTCGTATGACTATGGGTAGTGTATTTCACATAGATGAAGCCAAGAAAGACCTCGTGAAGGATTTTCATAGGTAGGCTAGGTTGGGTGTGAGGTTGGAAGATTCTTTGAATGGCGGATTCAACGTCCATCACAACTCTGAGTCATAATTGGTAATTGAGGTGAAGTCCAAACTACACCTTGATAAATCATTGATGGAGTTGAAGGAATCGGTCCTTGGCAAGCTTGATGAGGCATTCTCCATAGGGGGGATGGTATTTTAAGGTCCCAAGGAAGATTGTGTGTTCCCAAGGTAGATGAACTAAGGGACGGGATCCTTGAGGAAGCCCATGGGTCCCTCCACTCCATTCATTCGGGTTCCACAAAAATGTACCATGACCTTAGGGAAGTATTTTGGTAGTAAGGTATGAAAAAGGACATAGAGGAGTTTTTTGCTAAGTGTTTGAATTGCCAACAAGTAAAAGCTGAAAATCAGAAGTCGGGTGGCTTACTACAAGAAATCTAAGTTCATACTTGGAAGTGGGAAGACATCAATATGGATTTTGTAGTGGGTCTACCTCAGACTCAAAAGCAATATGACTCTATATGGTAGGTTGTGGATAGGTTGACCAAGTCCACTCATTTTATTCCTGTCAAGTCTATTTATTCGGCAAAAGATTATGCTAGGATATTCATAGATAATATTGTGTGTCGCCATGGTATTCCGATATCCATCATATCGGATCGTGGTGCGCAATTCACATCTAAGTTTTGGAGGTAATTCCACAAAGGGTTGGGTACTAAGATGAAGTTGAGTACCACCTTTCATCCCCAAAAGGATGGTCAAGCTGAACATACTATTCGAATTCTTTAGTATATGCTTAGGTCTTGTATTATTGATTTCAAGGGGAATTGGGATAAGCATTTACCTTTGCTAGAGTTTGCTTATAATAATAGTTTTCATTCATCCATTTCCATGGCTCCCTATGAAGCCTTGTATGGTAGGAGATGTACGTCTCCTATTGTATGCTTTGAAGTGGGAGAGCCTTCTCTTCTTGGTCCCGATTTGGTTTATATGACTTAGGAGAAACTTCATATCATAAGGAACCGGTAGCAAACGGCCTATAGTCGGCAAAAGTCTTATGCCGATCATAGGAGAAGGGATTTGGAGTTTGAAGAAGGTGATAAGTTGTATTTTAAATTTTCACAAATGAAAGGGTGGTTAGATTTTGCAAGAAAGGGAAGTTGAGTACTCGTTATGTGGGTCCCTATGAAATCTTACTAAGGGTTCGTAAAGTTACCTATGTATTGAAACTTCCTAGTGAATTGGCTTCGCTTCATCCGATTTTCCATGTTTCCATGCTTAAAAAGTGTATTGGTGATCCTGAGTATATTCTTCCTATTGAGGGTCTTGGTTTCAAGGATAACCTCTCCTATGAGGACGTTCCGGTTCAAATTCTTCATAGGCAAGTCAAAAAGTTAATAAGTAAAGAGGTGGTTTCCATAAAGGTGTTATGGAAGAATCACCTAGTTGAGGGTGCAACATAGGAGGCCAAGGCCGACATGAAGTCCTGTTACCCTCATCTATTTGATAACAAAGATTAGTATTTCTTACTGATAATGAAAATAATGACTAAAATTGAAGTTCCTTTGATTTTTGGTGAAGTCTTGCAAAATGTGCAATTTTGTGTAACTTTACAATGATTTATAGTGAAGTGTAACATTTGAATTATAAATTTGGCACTATGTCTTGTTTGAGTTATCTTGTGCATTTTGATTTGATGAGTCCGTATGAAATGATATGTAGCATGTTGATAAGTTGAACATTGACATAATTGACACATGTAAAGCATATTGACTTCATGTTGTTGTGAGAAGAATATAACTCATAATGTAATGTTGGTCCTTATATGTGGTAATTGAAGTTTTGAATTGTTTTGTGTTAGTAATATGATTGAATTTATTCTGTATTGTTGTTGGTGTGGCTGCTAGTATTGACTCTATTCCTTCCTTCTAAGGATTTTTAGTGTCATTCAGGGGCGAATGTTTCTAAGGGGGAATAATGTAACATTTCGAGAATCCAAGACGAGTCTTAAAGTCTAATATAGGTTCCACGAAGTATAAACACTGTTTGAAGGCCTATTTTAATGAATATATGTCGTTTAGGAAGTATAGGAATCAAAAAGTCCATGAGGTTCGGAAACTAGTTCTAAGAGGTACCAGCGTGCCTAAGCCTATTTAATGAGCTTTTAGAAGTCAAAAATCTATGAAAGTTGATGGAAGGGAAGTTAAACAGTGTTTAAGATGATTCGTGGTCGAAATGTCCAGGTATGAATCCCCAATGAACAACTAAGGGCCCTTGAGGAGGACCCTAGCACGTAGGAGGCAACACTACCTGGGCAATGTGTAACCACAAGATGTAAAGGACGGCTAGTGTGTTGATCGACGAGGCGTCGATGTGAACTATATACCAACACTTAGCCAAAATGCTGGATCCCTCGCCTTCACAAGTCTCTGATCAAAATTACGGTTGTGCAGCACGGAGGGAGGCCTAGCCGTCGATGGACCAATGATCCGTCGATCGTGGTCTCGTTCATGGGCCTGCAATTTTCCTACACGTTTTAAGTTAGTATCATTTAATTATTTAATTGGTTAGGTTGTTAATTAGGGGTTCAAGGGAGAATAATTAAGTTAATTAAACCCCGATATAAAGGTCCCAACCCTCATTAGACTAAACATAACTCACAAAATAAATCCTCTTCCTTCTCTCTTCTTTGTCTCTCTATATGGAAGTCACCAATGAATACTAGATAGGGGAGGGATTTGGGAGCTTTAAGGGGACGAATTCACCATTAAATCTTCATGAAACTTTGAGGTATGGGATCTAATTAACCTTTGAGACCTTTTTCCTCAAAGGGCTCCTTCAAAGTATTTTCTAAAGTGGGGTTTTCATGTCGGTTCTTCCTAATCTCAAAAATTAGGTTATGAAATTGTTTGTTTATGTTTTATATTGGATAATATGAATAGATTGACTTACATTCTAATTTAATTATGATATATCTTGATGTTTTGATTTATTTTGTAGATGATGTTCCTTAACCCTTTGATCTAAGTTTGATATTGATATGAATTAGGTTGAAATTGGTTCAATTAATTTGGTTATTGGTTGAATTGCGATTAATTGATGTTGTTACATTGATCTTGAACAAATTTGAGTGAATTGTAGTCTTTCATGCTAGTTCTTGGGAAGATGATCTAGGTTAGAAAGTGAATTGACCTAAGTATCTTATCTTAAGCTATGATCTAGTATTGAATTGTGATGTAGTGATTCTCCTAGCCTTGTTATCATGTTGATTATTGAATTATGATGTTGTATTCCCAAAATTAGGTTGAATTGAGGTTTTGTGGTAAGACCTCGATGATGTACTAAGAAGGAGACTTGGTAAGTCTTGTGATCTCTATCCTTTACTTCAAATTGAGGTTAATCATGATTAAGTCATGATGTGATATTGGAGTATGCCTTGTTTTAGGATTGATAGGGTGGTACGATGTTGAATTGAAATGTTTTGACTATGTTGTGAGGTTGATTAAGGTGTATATTTTATAAGGATGGTTATGACTATCAATGTGCCTTATAATGATATGAAATGTTAATGTGTTAGCCTCACTTATATGAATTGTAATGAAAGAATTAATACTCATGCAATTCTAATTGAGGTATTGATGATGATTATACAAGGGTTAAATCCTATGACCTAAACTAAACTATGATTCATAATTAAATGCTTAAAGACATTTCAAAAAGGGACTCTAGCTTAGCACCGCTTGAACTAAAGTGAGGAGTGTCTCCTTCCCACATAGGGAAGGTAGGAGCACTAAAGTACTCTTGAGATTGGAGACTACAATGCATGTTGCATAACGAGGGTCCCAACTATATCTACTAGTTGTTGAACTATGTTTCCCCCATAGGAATACTAGCTAGTGGATCCACATAGTTGCTATGTTTGATGTTTTTGTACTACCTTGGCAAGTAGTCCGCCTTTCTTCAGTGTAGGGTTTTATGAAACCCGATTCCACATTAGCTCATGTGGTCTACGTCGGTTAGGGAAAACTGTTCCCAAAATGTAAAATGTATTAAAGGGTTGAACTCTAACTAGGTAAACCTAAGGGGTCTAGCTTAGTCTAGGTAGGGGTATGGGACTCTACCTAAGCATTGCACTAGTTAGCCTTGAGGGGAGTCTTAGGAGGATGTTCTTATGTATGTTTATGCTCATAATGATATAAGATACGTATATGATGAACTTACACATTGTTCATACTATATGTTGTTAGTAATCTTATGAATATGTCTCAGCTTATATTGTAAAAGTAAGATGAAATGTATATCCAAATGTCATGTCATGTGAAGTAGGGTGTTAGTCATGGTTCTTGTTGGGTTACTTGATTGAGTAAGGGTATGGGACTTTGCTTGATCATTTCACTTGTTGACTTTATGGGGGTTCATGGGTAATTGTCTTGCTTTGTTATAATGATACGTACTCTTACTCATGCTTATCGTTAAAATGACTTGAATATAGAGTTACTTGATTATGTATATGAATGGTTGATTTTACTTGACTTGATGTTGTAGTATTGTGAGGAACATGTCTATGACTTAATAAATGTGAAATATTGATTAGTACGGTCTTGTTGAATATGCATTAAGGTTTTAAATGAAAAATGCATAATAATTGAAATGTCCTTTTCTTAGCATGTTTTATAAGTATATGTGCATATGGTCTCAGACATAGTACAAGTGGCGTACTAAACCCATTTCTTCCTTCTTCCCCAACATTTTAGGTTCCTGTCGTTGAAGGCTCATTCAAGATTACTTAAAGAAGACTTTGATATTCTCTACCATCCAAGTGAGTAGGTCCTCACTTTTCGAGGGCGTTGCTAATATCTAGCTTATGGAGTTGCTTTGTTTTCTAAGACTCTTATGTTTACTGTATTTTCATTTGAGTACGATTTGAATAAGCCTATATGTGGCTTCTTTACGTTGATGTAGGGCTATGCCAAAATTACTATGATTGTTAAGATTATATAAGATGAGACAATCTTTAAGACTACGTTCTATTATATATATATATATGTGTGTGTGTGTGTGTGTGTGTGTGTGTGTGTGAGTGTGTGCAATCAATGTAGAAGGCTATGTAACCTGCCTATACGAAGGGTCTATGTATACTCGATAAATATATATATATATATATATATATATATTGTGAAAAGAATTTTAAGAAATATTTTGAGTTGATGTTGTGTCGTTTGGTATCTGAGCAACATAATTATCTTATACTTAAATATCATGAAATTCATTCCACTTGATATGTTATAACAATAAATTGATGAGAAACCTATATAAATTTCACTAATCTAGGAGTTAATTGCTAAGATACACTTAGTTTGTAGTATTATGTTATTCATCAAATTTTGTTGCGTCTAGATAGTTCAAATATGTCTAGACACATTTATCTCAAATAGATAAGGTTAAATTTGTTCTAGATACATTTTATTTAAG
>NC_028645.1:73027500-73049211 GCF_001406875.1 Solanum pennellii
ATATATATATATATGATATATTATGTGTATGTAGAGGTCAATGTAACCCTTCTCGTAGATGTAATGAAAAGTTTTAAAATGTTTGCTCAATTCAACTTATGAATTTGATGATGTAAGCTAAGAGGCTAGTCTTAGTCCTCAAAGAGGACGACGACGCAAGGTTATGTCTAGGGGGTAAACCCGGATGTGAAATAATTTATGATAAATTGCAGAAAAATAGTTGCAAATAGACTCGTTGATCCAGCAGGTGAGTCGCCGAATCTCTTTGGAAAATTAGATTGGCTAAAAATTTCCAAGAAAAAAAGGGAAGTTGGCAATAGGAAGGATCTTACAGCAAATCTCTCACAGCATTCGGCGAGCGAGGAGTAGCCCGCCAAAATTTATAGTGTATTTTAGGGTTTGGGGGCGCAGAAAGGGTGACGAAGAAGGACTTTTGGTGAGTCATAGAGTGCACTCGGTGAACTTAGGATTCTCGGTGAAAGTTAAAGAACCCCACTCAATATTAAGAATGACATATGAAGCGACAAAGGGTGATTCACCAAACCGCCAAGTGGTTTGGCGAGATCGACTCAGCTCGCGAAGTGACCCAACGTGCCTATTTTAAACCCAACATCCCTAGTTTAACCCTTCAGCCCGCAAAAACAAAAATCAAGACAAGAAAATTTTCAACTAGACCTAGAACCATACCACCCATAACACTAAGATACTCAGACTACTCCCAGTTTAGCAAAATTTGTCCATTTGAAAACTTTTGACCTTAAGAATGACGTTAACCGCTCTATCACTATGAAAATTACGTCACTTGGCTCAAATGAAGGTAACTTGGACTTCACCGGACTAAACCCAAAATATTTGGACAACACCCCAAACTGTTAATTAATTTGAAGGCAAAAAATACTCGGGAATTCAGAAATATAGGCATTATAGGCAAGAGATTCAAATTAAAATAGGCACACATGCATAGAAGTACGAATAGAGAGGCCCCACACACACCACAAAGATAGAAATCATTGCAAATGAGAACAAATCTCTAAATAAGAATTCGGGGTTCAGAAAACCAAAATGATATGCTTAATTATAATGTTGAAAAGTTAGGCAGCAACGATATCCAACTCCGAACACAAACTTGATGACTTAAACGTGATAAAAATGCAATAATACATAAAATATTTCCTCGATTTGAGTTATGGAATTTCAAAAGTGACGAAACATAAATGAGTATTAAAGTTTAAACCTTTGGCGTTTAAAAACCATCCTATTCTCTCCTATTTGACAACATAAATTCTGCTCGCTGACCCACTCGGCAACACACCAAATGGGTACTTCTCTCAACGAGTTTAAGAGGACCTCCAGTTAATGTGGGGGTCCAAAAGGCAGATAAAATTGAGATTGCCGACCTGGACGATGATTCATAAATTTTCTCCTATGCTTGTCGAGTTTTACTAACTCCAATTTCGAAATTCCTTGAGTCTAGTAGAGGTCCAAGTCGGACTCGCCGACCTCTTTGCCGTGTAGCAGAAAAGACTTTTATCTCTCCAACGTGTGCCTCACAAACATATGCCATACTTTGACCAGGTCAATCAACACACCATTATTTCAAAATTAAAAAGCAGAAAGCAAATAAAACATATGTTGCCTTCCATGAAGCTCCTTAGTTAACGTTGTGGCACGACACAAGTCCTCATTCAATCTTTATTCTTTAGGTTTGACATAGTATCACTAGGAAACCCCCCATGTTGTCTCAGGTTTAAATGAGCAGAAATATGACACATTTTGGTCTCAAACTGTTTGATGGAGACGGAATTAGAGGTAACTATCTGGCTAAAGGTCATCACATCTTCCTTCATCTTTTTAAAACTCTTGTCGGACCCCTCAACTCTATTACGGATACTAGAAAGCATATCCTCCGGCAGACCTCCCTTTGAATACTTTAGCTTATTTCTCTAATGGAGGGGGGGGGAACACATATATCCTTCTTCCTGTCTCTCTCTTTCCAAGTGGGGTTACGACCCCTCCACATTCTATCACAATCTTTCAAACTTCCATCTTTGTTTCAAACTTCGTTACCACCCTGCCTCGGGTAGTATGAATGACAACCACCTCCTTGGATGAATAAGAAATTTAACTCTTCATTGTATAAAACCTCAAACTTGGTCTCATCACAGTGAACACACCCGACACCACAAAATTGACATTTCAAGCACCAGTTCCCACGACATTTTTAGACAAAATGTCAAGTTGTGCCATGATATTGGCATTGTTTTTGACCCATTCATGGTCTTTCTCTAGCTGCTCCTTTGTCAATTTAAACATGAGAGTGGAGACCTGTTCTTTGTGGGTGTACCAAGACCGATTAATTTTTGTCATACAATCAAAAAGAAGGGTTGTTGTAACATAAGGTTGTTGCAGACGAAAGTTGGTTAGCTACCCATGTTCACCGAATCAAGGATTCAGTAAAAATACTATAGCAAATTAATTTACACTGAACTCAAAGACCTTTCTTGTTTGAATCGATGCTTCAATCCCAAATTCAATTGAGATCAAAGAACGAAAAATGAATTTAATAATGGAAATTTCTCACTTGAAAGTTAAATTGGAAGAACTGAGAATTGAATTTCCTGCATCAAAGAAATATGTGGCTAATTCACTCGCGGCACAAGCAGAAACAAGTTGGGCAGACAATAAACAAAGAATGTGTGTTTAGTAATCCATATGTAAATGTGTATTGTTATCTACTCCAACATGCTTTTATTGATGGTTTGAGTTGAAGTCTTCTTTTAGTTATTGCAGTAACTTTAGCAAAATAAGTCATTTAGTTCGAATATATTTGAATTTTGAATTTTAGTTTGTTTGTTTGTAATGTTGACATACTCTAGGTTGTTTAAATTTTAAATTATGTAGATTATGTATTTTGTATTGGTTATTTAAAGCCCCTCAATGCGTGATAAAATTATTGAAAGCTATTGAAAGTCATTTCATTCTTGAGAGACATTTTCAATCATTTTGAGTTACCCCATTTTTTAAAAAGAAAAACACCAAGATTGGCATCAGAGCTTCATTGGTCTTAACAGATCTGTGAAATCTTCCAAACAACTACCATACATATTTAATCTGTAATTTTTTAAAGAGAAAAATACAAAGATTGGCATCAGAGGTTCATTGGTGTTAACAGATCTGTGAAATCTTCCAAACAACTACCATACATATTTAATCTGTAAAGTCTACCTTTTTAACCTATCAAGGCTACCCATTTTAACCTATCAAGGCTACCTTCTCAAGCCGTGTTTTATTCAACACAAAGAATTTTCTAAATCAATTTTAACTTAAAAATAATCGCCAGAAGCAGACTCTCTTTGAATGCCCCATAAATTTTCATAGATTAAAACTATAAAATTTTGTCTGTGAGAATAGAAACATATTTGAAAATTTTGTGATATGTGAGGTTGTGATGGACGAAAAATCATTAAAACCTCTCTCTTCAAATCATACAAAAGTTCATATTAAAGCAATTTCAAAAAACTTCTACACAAGATAATGTCATTACATGTGTTTTTGAATAACAAATTAAAAGAAGAAAATGAAAAAAGAAAAATTTTGCATGTTCAAAAATAATGAAATAAAATATAGCATTAACTACCAAAGTAAAAATTGAGGAGGAGCATTTCTTTCAATTGCAGTAACTAAAGCAAAGGAGGAGTGTTGAAGTTTTCTTTTAGTTACTGCTGTAACTATTAGCAAAATAAGTTCATTAGCTTGAATAAATTTGAATTTAGAATTTTAATTAGTTTGTTTATGTTGTTGAGATATTTTATGTTGTTTAAATTTTAAATTATGCAGATTATGTATTTTATGTTTTCTATTTAAAGCCCCTCAATGCTTAATAAAATTACTGAAATTTGTTGAATGTCATTTCAATATTCAGAGATATTTCGATCATTTTGTGTTTTCACATTTTATTTAAAAAACACCAATAATTTGAACTTTAAACATGAACTTGTTGCATAGGAAACTGTTGAGACATCACAATTGGTTCTTCGAAATCTTCAATGCTATATTCGCTATAACAAATACAATTTTTAACCGTAATAAATATACACATTAAAATAGAGTGTTAAAATTTATGTTGACATTAGTAATTGTCATTAGATTCAATATCTACAAAAGCTTTAACCACGACTCTGAAGTGTATTAAGATATACTTATCACTAGTAATTGGCTCTATATATATTATGCGGTAATGAAGCTATTACCGTTAATTAATTAGCTGCAATTAAGCTATTACTGTTAGTTAAGTGCTGCTACAAATTATTTTTGATGTAATGATTCAGTGTACGTCATGGTGTATATGATAATATATGCAGGAGCCCATTTGAAAATCTATGAATCAATTGATTTTTATTCCATTAAGTCCTTCATTCCTGCAAAACCAATGAATAATTTTTTGTTTTTTTTATTTAAGTGCTATAGGTCTATTTAATACAAAAATTAGTCTTTTTGTCAAGCTAAGGGTCTATTGGCAAGGGAGGAGCCTAGATGTTTGTCTGAATTCCTTCAACAAAAAATTACACTACTTATTTTTTAAATTTATACCACTAGACAGACTGTCTAGTAGATTTTTACTATCATAAAAATAACCAATAAAAATAAGTACAAGCAAAGGGGGATACTCCTTACCTTGTCAGTTCCAATGAAGAAACAAATCCCTATTAATTAACAAGCATGAAAAAAAAATAAGAGCTATAGAAAACTACCAATTCTATGATCATCACAAAATTTGTAATACAGTACTCTATGATTATATTTCAAATGAGAATACTTGAAAAATGCACAAAAATAAAATTCAAGAGGAAAATTGAGTTATCAACCTCAAACTTACTTTTACAAATGCGTGAATTAAATATGATAACCTGAAGTATTTTCATCTTGTCTTCTTCTTCTTCCAATTTGTCCAACAAAACTTGGTAATTCATCATTTCTTCTTGGATGTATTGGATCTGGTTGAAGCTATTGAAACTTTCATATGGTTCTACTTTTCAAAATATTACACTACTACATGTTAAAATTACTTATAATTTCTATATAGTAGGTGTTGAATCGTCAAGCTAATTCATGTATTTTCTTATTCATATATTGAATCCTTTAGTAACAACACTTACTCCAATCAATCTAACTAGAAAAAAGAAACAAGAAAATATATTATTTGAAAAAAAACTAGATATTGAGCTTACGAAGAAATAAATGATAATGTCCTTTCGCCTTCACTTTAATTGGATATATAAAGCTCTAATTTTAAAAAGAAACATTTGGAAACTTCAATATGATTGAACTTACAACTATAAACACTCTGACTCGTCCCTATTGTGTGTTATAGCCATCCATCGTTTACACTACATATTAATTTTTGAGGTGCTTAGAATTGATTGATGATCATTGAACAATGAAGATGACTAGAGATATCCATGTATGTATATTCAAAGTTGAAGTGTTTATTTATAGATTGAGGCTAAATTAAAGTGTTTATTAATAAGTTTGAGTTATATTGTAGAAAGTTAGGAGTGGTTTAGTTTGAAGACAAGTCAAACTGAAATTAATTGTGTTATGATTGGTTAGTGTCCTGTTCTTTATTCCTTATTATTATTATTATTAAATTTTACCTACACTGAATAATGAAGGCGAAAGCTATTTATCAGAATATTTAGTTACTAAATCTATTTGGTTGCTACATTTTATTTGAATTGTCATGCGAACATATTTTGAGAGTAATACTCCACTCCAGCTTTTCCAACACTTAAGCTCCCTATTGCGAGACCGTACTTGAGGTCTCGAGTAATAAGGAAGCTGGACTAGATATCGTTTAGAGCTAGCTTTCTAGATAATATGCACTGCAAATTGCAGCCATCCAATTGAATATGGAGTGAACTCGCTACAATATATGGAGGAAAACGAGTAGAAGAACTTAAAACATACTCGTGAGCTATTCTATTTTAAGTTCCCTTGAGCAAGAACAATCCTCAGAGTCATACACTTCTGTGTATCATAAGGCAAAGATCTATACTGCAAAAATTTAGACTGCCACTAGAGTTGTAGGATCGGTAAGCTCCCCCTGTAGGACCAATTCCTTGGTTAACATAGCAATTAGCTCCTCAAAGTGCACACACAAAAACAGAACGTAAGTCAGGAGGATTATTTTGCATTTCTAAAAATGTGGCTCTGCAATTTTGTATTTTGCATTAGTTTATCTACTGTAGCGAAGGAGTATAATAATCTATGCGTAACTATTGGTTTAGCGGAAAGGTTGTTTTGGCTCCTTTCATACTATCTCATCTATACCGAGGCTTTAGAAGCATAGTTACCCGAGGATTTGGTTCTGCAAGGGGGCCATCTAGATCCTACAACTCTGGATATACTCTTACTTTCCGCAATATAGACCTTATCCTTAAGATACACAAAATTTAAAACCTAAGGGATTGCCCTAGCTCAAGGAAATTTAAAACAAAAAAACATCCGAGAATATTTTAAGTTCTTCTACTAATGTTCCCCCATATCTCCTAGCTAATTCACTTCATATTCACTTGGATGGATGAAATTGGTGGTGCATATCCCATATAGTATGAAGCTCTAGAAGATATCGGATCAACTTCCTTATTTCTTAAGACCTAAAGTATGGTATTGGAAAATCTTGCTTGGAGTATTACTCTACAAATAAGTCTGCACAACAGTTTAGGTCGACATAGACTATTGTCCACCTCCTCATCATTCTGTTTATACTTAACCATAAGAAAAGATCGTGTTCAATTCAAAAAGTGCATTAGAGAAGTGGATTTGAAGTTTTATCTACTGAAGTGAAATTTCTCAGTTGTTGAAATTTATCCTAATCCCAAATGTACGCCATCATTTGAGTTGTAGTGGTCTACTTACATAAGTAAAACACGGACCGGATCAATTGAGAAAATCCTACATAGGATTATTGGTTAGGAAGCAATAAAGAAGAAAAGGAACAAAGTTATTGTATACGAAACTTTTGACCTTCATGTATAGTACAGTCAAAGCTCGTTATAGTGCATATAATTTGCTATGTAACAAGACTCTTAAAGTTTAGGAGAAAATTTTTTTCTCCTAGACTCCAAAATTCCAAGACCAGATCCATTAAACTTGTAAGTAGAGAAATAAACACAAATATTTTACACAAGAATGTTCTATTAAATGCACCATCTTAGTGATTGTAGATCTTGAATATTTACCGAAAGGAATCAAATGGGGATGCAAGAAACTTTTTACTTCATTTGGAATCTTGAAATTAGAAAAATCAAAACATTGATGCCCTACGAGCATTAGTACAAATTTACAACCATTTAGTAGAGAACTCAGTATGAAGAGCACACACTCGTTTCCCGCAACAACAATGATGACTCTTAATATTACAAGATTAACAATTAGACCAAATTCATTAATAAGTGAAACAAAATTAAATTCATACTTACAATAACAGATAGATAATTGCAGTAGTGTTATGAAACTATAAGATAAGAAGAAGAAAGTAGAGAGAAGAGAAGACTTGTTAATTTGTTAAGGGATGATTTTAGAATGAAGAGAACCTCTCTATATATAGGGGAAATCTAACTTGGTCCCCAAATAGTATTCCTAACCATACCCTAAAATGAATCCACATAATAGACATTCCCTATACTACAAATACTTTATAACAAAATGGAAATTAAACTAGCTTAATAACTAATTAGGGGAGGTGGCAAAAGTGGTTAAGAATGAGGAGCTTGATAAATCTTCTAGTTTGTTAGGAATTAGCTTTTACAATGAAGTGTGTTAGTTAGAATAATAGTGATACATTTTAGTACTATCATATATACAACTTGTATGAGCATTAAGAAATCCTGCTTGATGGAACAAAATTTTCTCTCTCGTTCTGAATACAATTGACTCAACTATTCTTCTCGTTTTTATTTTAACTGAGAATATGCCTCAAGATGTTTCAAAATAAAATAGTTAGCTACAATTTTATCGATTTTATTTTAGCTGAGAATATGCCTCAAGATATTGCAGAGTAAAATAGTTAGCTAAATTATTTTATTTGGGTCCTATGTGATTTGAATTTAGGAGTTCGTTCTTTTATTTGCTATTTGAATTTTACTAGCATATTTTTCTATTTTTAGTTAGCAATTATATCTTTAAATATATGTCTCAGAATTATTTTATATTGATTAAATAATTTCCTTTGACAATTCTGCAGTATTTTTTCTCACAGTCTGTCCTATTATTTTCTTAGTTTTTTTAATCAAAAAAAAAACAATTGGTATCTAGAGTCTTCTTCTTGAGGACATGTGAGTAGAAAAATAGATTCTGAAAAGAGTTTTTCATGAATGGATCATTCGATTTTTAATGGTGAGAATTATCAACAATGGGTTGTGAACATGGAAATGTACTTTGATTATCTTGATCTTTGGGAAGCCATGGAAGAGAATTATGAAATTAATTTGCTTCCAAATTATCAAAATATAGCCCAAATAAGGAGGCTTATGAGGCAAGATGACATGGTTGAAGGAGAATTAATAGCCGGTCACAAATCTCAGAGCAATGGTAAATTCATGAAGAGACTAGATGCACAATGCAAAATATGCAAACAACTTGGTCATGAATTTGTTATTTGCAAAAAAGCAAATTTCTAAAGGATAGAACAGTTGGCCAAGTCACTATTACAAAGAAGAAGAACACCATTTTTCTGTGGCAAGTTGATTTTCAACAAAAAAAATCAGAATTTTTTATGATTGATAGTGGTTGTACAAAACATATGACATATGAAAGAAGTCTTGTAAAAGTGTTCATTCCTCTGAAAAATAAGAAATAATTGAGAATGGTGATTGTACTCCTGCAGTGTTCATTCCTCTAAAAAATAAGAAATAATGGAGAATGGTGATTGTATTACTGCAAAAAGAAAAATGTCTATTTCAATTAAAATTAATACAGGTAAAAAATATACGTACAGATTTCTTTATATGCTTGATATTTACAGAAGTTTATTTCGTGTTGGTCAGCTAATCAAAATAGGATCTATATTATTATTTTGAGAAGAATATATTTGAATATTTGATTCTACTAAGGAATAGATTTTACAAGTTTTAATGAGAGGTCAGAGCTTCTCATTTAATCCAGTAGAAGATGCACAGAAGTCTTGCTAAACAAGAGATTAATTAGCAGTTTCGTTCATAAGGAAAATTTTAGATGAGACTACAATCTACAGTTCCTGATCCAAGGAGGAGTGTTTAGAATATATCTCAATATACTGAGGAATAAAATAGTTAGCTACTTTAATTGTTTTTAATTATTTTGTTATATGCATATGTGACTTGAATTAAGACGGTACGCTCTTTTATTTGTTATTTAAATTTTACTGGCATATTTTTCTTTTTTAGTTAGGAATTATATCTATAACTCTGAATTGCTTATAAAATAATCCCCTTTGATAATTATGCAGTATTTTTTTCCCAAGTCTTTCTCTATTATTTTCTTAATTTCTTAATTAAAAAAACCCAACAATTTCCATGTCTTAGCATATCTATCTTCCTCAGGATTCTATCTCTAAATTAGTTAATTTCATAATTTCATGCATCAATTTGTATTAGAGTGATCAATCATTGAAATAGCAATGGTGACATAAAGAACAAACAAAGAAAGTGCAGCACAAGAAATAGACGATAGATTTTTGTAGATTCAGGAACAATTGAAGAAATAAATAAAGGGTATGTCTAATATATATGATCACAATGCTCAAATAGAAAATGAATTGGGTCATATGAAGTATGAAATTTAATATATTGCTATAAGGGGCAGAGATAAGGAATTTCGAATTCAAGAATCTTTGAATGCAAGAGAAGGTTTTGTAGAGTGGCAAAGTGACAATCGAACCAAAGATACACTAAATTTTATTGTTTTTCATGGTTGTATAAATTTCATTTATTATTCTACAGTAA
This sequence comes from Solanum pennellii, assembly GCF_001406875.1. NCBI lineage: Eukaryota > Viridiplantae > Streptophyta > Magnoliopsida > Solanales > Solanaceae > Solanum > Solanum pennellii. The sequence continues at coordinate 73,037,484 of NC_028645.1, forward strand.
AATTTCCTAAATTTTCTAGAAGAGATTTATGAACTTGGTTATATAAAGCTGATTAGTGAATCTCAATGAACGAAGTTCCCTTTCATCAATGGGTGAGGATGGTTAGTAAACACCTAGAAGGATAAGCTATAGATTAACATAGATCCTTTTTTAAATCTAGGTTTATAGGTTTGGATCCTACATAGACTGAGTATGTATTAGCACTTGAATGAAATATTTTGTGATGGTTATGAGTATTTTATGAATGATTTATCAAATCTACAACATATTGGAAGTGTTAGGGAGTATTAGACCGAGTTTGATTATTTCCCTGAAATGATAATGCCATCACGTAACACCTAGGGGCTCTTTTATTTGTATTCTTGTTATTTGATAAACCCAGGGACATTCTTGAGGAACCTTATCCCTTCTTCAAATCAACACACTACTGCCAGGCTAGAAAAAGTACAATTGGATGGTGCACAGTCTCCACATAGGGAAGAAATGGCAGAAACCTCGTCCAATTACATGGACTCAAAGGTTGTGACAATTCTTCCTAAAGATTATGACCAATAGTCATAACTAGTTCTTGCAACTTGAAAATTCCAAAAAACTCTTGAAAAGGCTAACACTCAAGTGAAGAATCATCCTCAAGAACAACAGGTTCCTGATAGAGATGCAAGCCTAGTTGTCTTAGGGTTATTTCTTCTACACGTACCTTGTAAATATTTCCTATTCTACAATCGATACAGATATTGTGTTTGGTATAAAAATCTAAATCGATTAAGGATATCTTATTTAGTGCGCGTCATTATGTGTTGCTTAGTAGAAAGTCTTAGTCATCAATAGGGGGATGATTATGTGGGAAAACTATGTGCTTGTTAGTTGAAATCTAAGTTGTCCAGTGGTGATTTCTTAGTAGGCAGTGTGACATCTCCTTAGGCTCTTCAAGTAGTAAAGTTATTACTTCGTTGTGAGCTTAGTAACTTCTTCTCATGTTGATTGTAACTGTGATTCACTTTTTCTTAAAGAAGAATAGTGAAACAGTTGAAAATCATGTCTGACAGGTCGTGGTTTTACCCCCTTGAGAAAGGATATTTCCACGTAAATTGCTTATGTTGTGTTCTTGTCATTATTTACCCTATGTTATTGTTCTTGCTGAGTCAAGCGACCTAGTCTGTGGAATGATAGTGGATGCAGTCATTCTATAAAGATCTGAAACTAAAACTAAATAAACCATTAAGAATTAGTTCCCAAAAATATTGTAATAAGAAGAAATGTTCGAGGCTAAGGAACATGATTGGGGACTTAAACCTAATTACATGTCTCAAATTCCTTTACTACCTACCCCTACGTATAGTTGACGTCTAATGTACCAAAAACCTTCTTTCAAAAATTCTGCATTTCAAGAAACATTTTTGAAAAAAACGACAATATATAGACCTAGTAGATTCAACAATACTACCATGGCAGGAGATGAACAACAATATAGATTAATGAGAGGAATTAAAAGGTTTTTTTTTATGATGAGAAGTATGTAACGGGGCATAATTATAGGGCCACGAAACAACTTCACTTGGTTGAGGTGTTGGAAGAAGATTCAATAGACCTCAATTAAGAAGTATAGTTACAAGAAGAGTCTAGTGTAGTAGAGGAATTAATAGTCATCTCACTACAAGCATTTACTACTGTGATAGGTTATCAGACCGTAAGGGTTATAGCATATCATGAGACAAGACCCTTAAAAATGTTGATTGACACAAGGAATCACACATCATTTCATTGGATAATAAGTATCTAACAATTTAGGCTGTAAATCTATTACAATCATTGAATTGTCTAGGTCAGGTCAAGTAAGAAATTAAATATATTGAAACAAGGGTCTGAGATAAGGAATATTTGAATGCAAGAGAAGGTTTTATAGAGTTTCATCGTGAGGATCGAACCAAATAAACACTAAATTGTGATATTCATATGGTGATAACACTTTCATTCATTATGCTACACAAACATTTCGTAAATTTTTTGGATGAGAGTTACGAACTTTATTATATAAAGTTTATCAGTGAATCTCTATGAATAAAGGTCCCTTTCATCAAAGGGTGAGGATGGTTGCTAAACACCTATAAGGATAAACTATAGCTTGGCATAGATCTTTTTTGAAATGTAGGGTTTAACTATTGGATCCTACATTTGTTGAGTATGTATTAGCACTTGAATTAAATATTTGGTGATAGTTATAAGTATTAAAGAATGCTTTAAAAAATCTATAACAAATTAGAAATGTTAGGGTATATTAGACGGAGTTTGTTAGACTGCCTGAAATGATAATGCCATTAGGTAACACCTAGGGGCTCTGTTATTTGTATTTTTTTTTATTTCATAAACCCAAGGACCGTCTTGAGGGACATTATCTCTTGTCTAAATGTACACACAACTTCCAGGCTGAAAAAAGTACAGTTGGTTGGTGCACAGTCTCCAAATGTGGAAGAAATGGAAGAAACCTAGGAAAATGGCATAGACTCGAAGATTATGAATATTATTCATAAAGACTATGACCAATAGTCATAACCTTAGTTTTTGAAACTTCAAAATTCTCAAGAACTCCTGAAAAGGCTATTACTCAAATGAAGAATCATCCTCAAGAACAACATGCATCTGATAGAGATTCAAGCCTAGTTCTCTTAGGGTTATTTCTTCTACACGTACATTGTAAATAAGTTCCTAATCTATAAAGGATTCATATATTGTGTTTGGTCGAAAAGTCTAAATTGGTCAACGAAATCTGATTTAGTGCGCAACATTGTGTGGTGCTTAGTAATACTCTTAGTCATCCATTCTGTTGCGATATAGTGGGCAAACTACGTGTTTCTTAGTTGAGCTATAAGTTTTCTAGTGGTGATAGCTTAGAGGGCACTGTGACATCTCCTTAGGATCTTCAAGTTGTAGAGTTATTACTTAGTTGTGGGATTAATAACTTCTTCTCATGTTGGTCGTAACTATGGTTCACTTTTTCTTAAAGAAGATTAGTTAAACAGTTTAAAATCTTGTTTGATAGGTCGTGGTTTTACTCCTTTGAACAAGGAGATTTCAACGTAAACTTCTTGTGTTGTGTCCTTGTCATTATATTGCCCTTCGTTATTTTTCTTAATGAGTCAAGGGACCTGATCCATTTACTGATGGTAGACACACACATTTTATCAAGCTTTCAAACTAAAAGTAATTAAACCAATAAAAATTTACTCCCCAAGAACATTGTTACAAAAAGAAATGTTTGAGGTTAAGGCACACTTTTGGGGCCTTAAACCTAATTCCATGTTTCAAATTCCTTTACTACCTACACTACTTTTAGTTGATCTCTAATGTATCAAAAACCTTCTTCCAAAAACTATACATTCAAGAAACATTTTGAACCAAATAACAATATAAAGACCTAGTAGATTCAACAATACTACCGTGGAAGATATTGGCAACAATAGAGATGAATGAGCAGAATTCAATGGGGACTTTTTTTTGTGATGAGAAGTGTGTAACGAGACATGATTGTAGAGCCACGAAAAACTTCACTTGGTTGAGGTGTTGGAAGAAGATCCAATAGATCTCAAAAAAGAATTATAGTAAGAAGAAGAGTCTAGTGCAACAGATAAATTCATAATTATCTCACAACAATCATTTACTACTGTTATAGGGTATCAGAACATAAGGATTATAACGTATCATGAGAATTGATTCTTACAAGTGTTTATAGGCACAAGGATAACACGTCATTTCATAGGATAATAAGTATCTAACAACTTAGGCTATAAATCTGTTACGATCATTGAACTGTCTAAAAGTGTGGCTGATTGAAAAAGTGTACAAACAAGTTCAATTTTCAATAATTTACAATGGTTATTACAAGGAACATTTTTTGTTCACATTCCCTGACTATGCCTCTAGGAAATGTAGAGACTGTATTGGGAGTGCAATGATTGAGTACCTTAGGCGGAATCTTATTTGATTTTAAAAACAAATTTGTTCAATTTGTGTACCACATGAAGAAACATGTCCTAAAAGGTGTCCGAATTGAACTTGAGGTTTGTAATTCCAGTCACTAAATACTATAAGGGGCAAGACGCTCAATTATTTATGATGACTTTAATGCAAAAGACATGAGCACACGGACAATCCAATGTTATACAAGCTACTACAGGTACTAAGATTGTGTTAGAAATTTTCTTTCTGAACTAAAGTTAATTTTAATTTTGCTGCTTTATACTCGATAAAGACTTAGTAAATTAGTTGGTAGGAATCTATTCCTATTGTTTAGGTGTAAGTCAGTGTGTTATGAATCTGCTAGTTGTGGTTTTACTCTACTGAGATTGTGTTAGGCAATATCTTTTTCAACTTCAAATAATTTTTTACTTTTACAACTTTATATTAAATATGACTTAGTCAATTAGTTGTAAGGCATCTATTCCTATTTTTTAGGAGTAAGATAGTAGGTTATGAATTTGCTAGTCTGGGTTTCCTGCTTTCTATTTTTCATTTTAAGTTTTATAAATGTAATACAAAGACATCAATAAAAATGTATTTCTACCGATATTTTGCTTGACTTCTCCACTCTTCAATAACTCATACTTATGAATTTTTCCAACAATTGGTATCAAAACTTTTTTATCTTGCGGGATATGTGGGTAATTCTATGAGTAATTCATTCAAGTAAATCAAGCACCACAACCAGAAAAAAAAAGATTAAACATGGAAGAAAGCTCAAGTTTCTCAGCAATCGAAACTCTTGTCTTCAACGGTGAAAATTTTCACATGTGAGAAGTGAGGTTGGAAGGTTATCTCGAATATTTAGATCTTTGGGAGGAAATAGAGGAATACTATGAAATTCTTCCGCTACTCGCAAAACCACTAATAGCTGAACTCATAAATAACAAGTACAAGAAAACTGGTCTCTTCAACAATTTTCACTCATATTATGTCTCTAAAACCAGGAAAAGCCCTCTAGGATTATATTAAGATAGAATATGAAGGATATGATCGTGTCAAAGGTATGCAAGTGTTGAATCTTATTAGAGTGTTTGAGTTACAGAAGATGAAAGAATCGAAAATCATCAAAGAATACTCTGACATGCTTATGAGCATAGAGAACACAATAAGATTACTTGCATCTGAGTTTAAAGACACACCTAATGTTGAAAAGATTCTGGTTACTACACGTGAAAGATTTGAAGTCACCATTACCACTTTATACAACACCATGGATCTATCAGAAATCACTTTGCAGGAAATGTTGAATTCCTTAGAGAGTCAAGAAAAAAGAAGGGCTATGAGCGAAGAGGGAATTAGAGACAGAGCATTGGCAGCCACACATGAATATAGTGGAAGATACAAAAAGAAACACAATAAGAAGAACGAACCGAAAAATGGAGAAGGAGTAGCTTGTTACCAATCTGTGTTTGAAAAAGGAATTAATTATTCCACTAAAACTTTGCAGAAACACGAATTTACCCAAAGTTTAATGAATCAGTAAGGGAGATGAACAAAAATTAATTTAGAAAAAACTAAAATCTGTAAACATACAAGAATCTGGAAAAATAGAACAAAAAAAGATCAAGCCGACTGAATTCACAGTGTCCCCTTAAGGAAATTATTCTCCGCTAGTATTTGAGGTTAATTTTGAAATATGTCCTCCCATGATAGAATGATCTCAATCACTACCGTATTAATACCAAAAACACTGGTGTCAGCGAACCACTCAACAACAATAAATTACATGAAGAAATTTTTGTGCAAAAGAAGATGAAGAAATCAGAAAAAATCTTAAGGAAAAATTCTGAAGAGTGAATGGTATTTATAGGCAAGAGAAACAAATTTCGAAAGGTTGAAACCTTTTAAGAATCCACACGACCATTAATAAAAGTTTCCAACCTTTCAAACGGTCGTGGCTGTTTTTGAAAGTTGCAACCTTTTAGAACATTCATATCCAAATGGTGGGAAATTTAAATAAAATTAGAAAATACTCTAAATAAAACGGGTTGCGCGGATCTGAGTCAGGTCGGGTTAATCAACTAAACGTTTAAAAGTTTAAGTTGTCTTTGTTTTACCTATGTACCTCATGTCAACCTTTGTTTTATTGGTTATAGTAATATTTCAAAAGCGTACATAATTTTTCGACCTGAAGGTGAGAAGATAGTTATCAGCAGATATATCCACTTCATGGGGAATTAAGAATTGGAATAGGATGATTCAAGTAATTCTTTCTAGAAGACAAGATCATGGTCGAATGAAAGGGACGATGATCAACCGGTTACGGAAACTCGATTTCTCCCTGATATTTATGAGAGATGTAATGTTGCGATTAGTTAACCTACAAACCCTTAACATGCTATCAAAGACCCCAATTAGAGAAATTCAATGCGTGAGGAGATTTTTATTATCGAAAAAAATTATATTTGGCATCTTGTTGACAAACCTCAAGGCCGAAAAATAATTGGAGTATAGTGGATGTTCATAACCAAGCTAAATGTGTATGGTTCAATCAACAAACATAAATCAATGCTTTTAGTTAAGGTTTATGCGCAGATTTTTGGTGTAGATTATTCCGACACTTTTGCTCATGTAGCTAGGCTCTACCTGATCAAATTATTTATAACTATTTTTCCACAACGTGCTTGGAAAGTGCATCAGATGGATGTCAAAATAGCATTCATAATTTCAATCTTGATAAAGAAATTTATGTTGAAGAACATGAAGGCCTTGTTATATATGGAAAGGAAGATAAACTCTATCGACTACATAAAGCTCTTTATGTCTTAAAAACTCACAAAGAGCTTGGTATAGTTTTAAAGATGATTATCTGCTCATTCTCGATTTTGAAAAGAGTCTTCGAAAATTCACATTGTATGTTAAACATAATAGCTGTGAGATTCTTGTTGTTTTTCTTTATGTGGTTGTCCTTTAGATTATAGGAAGCAGTGAAAAGAAAATTGATGAGTTCAAGCAACATATGATGCAAGCTTTCTAAATGTCTGATCTTGGTCTCATGACATATCGTTTTCTTGGAATGGATATTACACACGGAAAAGATAATTTTTTTCATTTTCTAGAAAAACTACACAAACGAAATTCTCAAGAGACTCAAAATGGAAAATGGCAAAGACATTAGTACTCCCATGAACCAAAAGAAGAAACTAAGGAAATAATGGAGCCAAAAGGTGAATGAGACATACTTCAGAAGTTTCATTGGATGCTTAATGTGTCTTAGAACTACAAGACCCGATAATGTTGTAAGTGTTTTATCAAGGTTCATGCATTGTCCTAGTGAAGTACATTTGGAGAGAGCCAAAAGAGTTGTGTGATACATCAAAGGAACCAGCACCTAGGGAGTCAAGTATCAGAAGAGTAAACGTATGAAGCTTTCTGGGTAGTCCAACAGTGATATTGGCTATGCCGAGGATGATTCAAAGAGTACTTCGGGGTATTATTTTAGTCTTAGTTTTGGAATTTTCTCATTGAATTGTAGGAAAAAAGATATTATAACTCAATCTACTATCGAAGTTCAGTTTGTGGCAGCTGCAGGAGAAACAAATCAAACCATGTGGCTCAAGAAAACTCTTGTTGAATTACACATAGAACCGACTGGAAGCATCAAAGTATTCGTTGACAATGAAGCAGGAACAACTATATCTCACAATCTTGTGTTTCATAAAAGAACTAAGCACTTCAAAATCAAGTTGTTTTTCGTGAGAGTAGTGCAAAAATATGGACATATAACTCTAGTCTATTGAAAAATGGAAGAACTATTGGCTCATATATTCACTAAGTCTTTACAAGTGAGCAAGTTTCAGCTTCTCAAACAGAGAAGATGGAACAACAAGATGCAATCTAAATATCTGGAAAATACAATAAAAAATTACATCAAAATATATACTAGAAATTATTTAAGAAGATCAATCAAGAAATTAAATGGAAACCTACCTCAAATCCGATCATGAATGCTCCAATCAACCACCAACAAGCAATCCTTTTTTTTTAAAATCCTCCGAACACTGCCACACTATTATATTATAAATCACAATTTCATTATGTATGGTTAGACAGTAAAATCGCAATAATTGGAAATGGACACGAAATGTAGTCAAAATGGAAATATCTGGCGTATTCTGGAAATCTCAATATTGACTCTACCAAAAGGGCTTGTACACTGTAACGGGGTCAATTCCATGTGTGGAACACCCCGAACAAATACAAGTAAATAAAATACAAATTTAGAAATAAAAGAAAGGGAAGACCCTTTGTGCGGAATATTCCTCAAACAGAGAGCCTCCAACAGTTCCATAAAACACCAACGTGTATCCACAATAAACTTGGGCCCCAACACTTTGAATCTCCTCAATCATATCTCCCTAAGATCAAGAAATCGCATTTTAATGTTAGTGAAAGAAGCTGAATTTTTCTATTTAAATAGTAGAGTTCTCGTTGCTAAATGTGATTTATGGTCACTAAAGTCCTAAAATCCGGTTGCTAAACACCTACACAATATATCAACCTATCGCAAACTATTTTGGGTATGAACTGTATGAGAAATTAGAAAAACGAATTACAAACTACAAACCCTTTTTCAGTAATCTGGCAACTTACTCTAAATGGAAGATGATGAAAAGAGGGAACTGATTCCGTTAAGCCCTAAAATTGCGGTCGGGTGAAAGAATTTAGCACTCCAAAAAAAGAAAAGGAAAAGTCGAGGGAATTTCGCCTTATGGTTCTGAAACTTTTAAGATTAATTTTTTCATTGCTCCATAATGTGTCAATAAAAACTAGGAATATTGTGTCTAATATTGTCTTTTTACATATTTTCATCATATTTCTCTTTTTATTTCTTTTTTGTCATTTAAAAATTGTTAAAGATAGTATAACTTAATAATACAACAAACTTAAACTTAAGAACAATTAACATTTCAAAATAATTAAAAGATATATGAAAAATTCACGAGCAAACATAGACTTGTTTGAATCTGGAAATTTGAAAGGTGTCATATCAATTGGGGCAGAGGGAATATATTTTATTAGATAAAAATGCAAAAAAATAATAATTTCTAATTTCTAATATTATTTATTCAAATTGGAAATTTCCAATACTATGAAAATATAAGACATTCATGGGCATCCAGTTTTGTAAAAGCTAATTACTATTCCTTTAATATCTGCATAACAAAATATGTAGGTCAGACACACGATATTACTAAGCCCTCATTTATTTGCATAGTATGAAAATTTTAATTTTAAATTATTCATATTTTAATCATCAAGGGTGTGTTTCATTTGAAGGAAAATATTTCCAGAGAGATGTTTTGAATTTTTTCTCTTGTTTAGTTGGCATAAATTCTTTCAAAATTATTTTCCAAATCAACTCATTTTCCTCAAATTAAAGAAAAACGACTTACCTCCAAAAAATAGGGAAAACATTTTTCCATAAATCTTTTTCAATCTTACACCTCAACTATCATTCCTAACTAATGTTTCGTGTATATATTTCCCATACTAATTCAAAATTTGACTCCTGATTCTAATTTCGGGACAAGAGTCTTGACCTTGATTTGAAACTATCATGTCCCAAATTAGATCTGGGTAGAATCATGATTTAATGTCTTGTTCTAGTTAAGTATCCATGGTCGAATCTTAAGAAAAGTGTCAAGGTGGTGTTCCTAGTTTGTTGTCACAGTCGGGTTACAAATGGAAAATTGAGGCTAGGTCCTTCGGGTGAGATTTCAGTTCGGAACACAGATCCTGGGTCACACATCAAGTTCGTCATCGAATTTAAATCCTGATTCATTAGTAAGTTCATGAGCAGGAATTCAGGATCAAATATAAGTTTGAATGTTGATTCCTCTGTTAATATTTAGGAATCGAGAGTCGACAATTAGGGTTGTGGTNGTCATCGAATTTAAATCCTGATTCATTAGTAAGTTCATGAGCAGGAATTCAGGATCAAATATATGTTTGAATGTTGATTCCTCTGTTAATATTTAGGAATCGAGAGTCGACAATTAGGGTTGTGTTGTGGGTCTTATGTGAGATGTTGATGTCGAGTCCCATTTCCAAAGTTTGTTCATGCATTGTGCATCGCGCTCAAGTCCTAGTTTGGGAGTCAAACCTTAATTAAGATGTTCGAATTTTGTTTACGGGTCATGTCCCAATTAAGAGTGTTTGAATTTGGGTCACAAGTCTAGTCTGGGGTTGGATACCAATCGACTTTCAAGATTATGTGTAGATTTAAGTGTGAGGGTCGGGGTTGGGGTCTGATGTTGTCGGTTTTTGCACTCAGATGAAAATTGGGTCATGGGTTTGGATTCAAGTTCACATCAAGGGTTATGAGTGGGGTCAGTTTCTGGGACGAATATTAGGTCCTATGTTGGGAATAAGTCTTGATTCAAAAGTTGAATTTCTATTTAGAAGTCGGAGTTAGATTTTATATTCTTCATTGGGGTCGTACTTTTGTTCAAAAGTCAGGTCATAAAAAACATGGCAAGGTCCTTGTTTGAAAGTTGATCCCAGGTCAAAAGTTGGGATCCTCTCCCAAAATGGAAGTCGGGTCCTTGATATAGAGTCGAGGTTGGACTCATGTTTAGTGATGTCCTAGTTAGAGTGTTGGGAATGAATTCATGTCCTAGTGTGACTTTGGGTTCCGAACGTGAGCCGGGGTCAAGGGAAAGTTTGGATCTTAGGGTTGGATCCAGATCGGTCATTGGGGTCTTGTCCCGGTTAAGGTTTGGGTTGAAGTCGGCTCCCAATTTGACTATCAAGTCTTAAGTTTAAAGTCAATCATAGGTTCCGGATCAGATGTCGAGTTCAGATCTTGAATCATTCATTAGGGTCACATTTGATTTGGGTATTAGGGTCGTGTCCCGAATTTGTTATCGTGGTTTGCTTTCAGTTTGGGAAATATTTTTCAGAAACATATTTTGTACATTCTAGCCAAATATAAAAATATATTTTTTACATTGTTTTTCAACTCACCAACCAAGTATTAGATACTAATATTTTCGCACACACCAACCAAACATGACAAAATTAGATAAAACCCACAAATTTTCCAATGAAAACATATTTCTTCATACCAAATGCACCCACGTCTAGGCTTTTAGTATGTTACAATTATTGAATGAGCCTAAATATGCATGAGTGAATAAAATGTGTAATAAAGTTTTATATTCTTCGCATAGACTATCCATTTTTGGCGGTATTTAATATTTATATCACAAATCAATGCTATTTTATTTTTGTCCCTATTGCTCATTTTAATGAAAACTTTTTTTGTCCAAAGAACCCTTAACTGTGACTTAATTTCATAGGGAAAACCTTTTAGATACTTTTTACAATTTTTATCCTCAACAAAAACATTGTTTCCAACAAATATAATAACTTGTCATCACAACTAATTGTTATTTACAAACATCACCAATAACGATCATTATCATAACAATCATAGATCGGAGTTGTCATTTGTTCCTCTTAAAAACAAAGTAAAAAGGGGAAATACTACTCTCAAAGAGATATAATAAATGTAATAAAATTATTTTTATACTCATTATAAGTGGAATCAGTAATTAAAAAATAATTAGTATTATTATTCTTTACACATTTTATCTTTATAAGTTCAATTTATCACAATACACGTGTATGTAAATTGGTATACATTATCATTTATGTGTGTATTTTCATATATATATATATATATATATATATATATATATATATA
>NC_028645.1:73049637-73059064 GCF_001406875.1 Solanum pennellii
TATATATATATATATATATATATATATGTATATGCAGCTAGGACTTAAGGTATTGTTCATGGTAGACACAAGTCAAAATTAAGAAATTAAAAGTGTAACTAAGATTTTTTTTGCTAAGAAAAACTTGTGTTTATAAGTTTTTAATTAAGAACTGTGTACTTTCTAATTTAAAATAAATACCTAAAAATGTAAATTTGTAAAATGGGTTGCATTAGAATTACTCGACTAAAGGGTTTGGGACAGTGATGAGGTTCAATTCCTCCTATGGTTTGACAAATTTTATATTGTTGCTGATTTACCGGAAACAAGTTATCTGCCCCATAAAGGTTCTAGTGCATTTTTCTTTTTTCATGCTTAACATATTAAATATATTCGGTTTGTCACTTTTGTTGAGGATTAAACTAATATTTTCTCATAAAAACTACATCATTGGGTTTTTCTCATTCAGGACATTGACACTTACAATGAACATTTAATTATTGCTCTATGTTGGATCGTTGTTCATCAACATTTAACAATTTCTATGCACTAGTGTCTGACCGTGGGAGCTACTAGTGTCTGACTGTGGAGCTAATAGTAACTTACATAAAACCATGTGAGCTAAATATGGAGTCCGATGTATATTCCCTATCGAGAGAAACCTATATACATACAGGGACACGTAAATCAGGGACTATGAGGGTATGTGATTAACGTTTCTAGGACACTTCTTCCAACTCTGTGTGTCAATGGTCGCTACTAAATGAGTTGGGGTAGAATCCCAGAGTGAGTGGTATGTGCTTAAGATTCAATAATAAAGTATGAATATTTTCAATTCAATCATAGGATGATATTTAGGAAAAAAAACATGATTTAAATTGAGGGGTTCACAAAAGTGTAAAGTAACATGGGGCTTTTGGTTTTAACTATCAGCTACAACAACAGTAATTTACACGAAATTAAATATATTGATACGAGTTCATGGTATTTGATTCTATTATAGGATAATATACATAATATGTAAGTGCAACTACTAGTAAATACTTTAAATAGGGACTAAGCTAGACTTTTGTGGGGATAAACTTTCCCTCAAGAATCTTACCTCGAATCAAGTTGGTTTCTCTCAAACTCAAACACTGAGCAAATAAGAACATTCAACATTTTAGTACATTCAGTATCTCAAGCTGAATGTGCTTAATAGGATTTAGGAAACACACTTTCGAGTTGAATCTGTGACAACACAATACACACAGACCATCAAATAAGTAATATTGGTTTTAAAAAACTTCTCTCTTGAGCAAGCTTAAAACACGAGGTAGAACATCATTTTCAACTACAATTCTTTAGATTGAACCACAATTACTGATTAAAATCACTTGTAAACAACATTTAAACCAACTATTAGAAATACGCATAAGCTAAATCAACCTATAATTGCATAATCACACCCCAAGAATTGGTTTTTAGCTAACATCATAAAAAAGATAGAAATCTTTACCAAATTGTAAATACATAAACTGGGTAAGATAAATTTCATCTTTACAAAAGTTAAAAAAAAAATCACAAAGACCCACTTCCACTTTCTAAAAAATGGAAAACTTTAATTCTTTAAAGCTAAGGAAACCTTAGTCTCAATACTAAAAGTTCAAATTCAAAATTGCTCTCATGAATGTTTAAAATAAAATTTAATATTAAACATAATGTTTGAAAATGTATTTATAGTCTCCAAAAATATGTCATGAAGGGATATTCAACGCAGTAAATTGGGCTCGCCAATCAGCTCAGCATTTGGCCTTTGGTTAGTTACATCAGCTTTTTCTTTTGGCCTTCACTATCCTCAAGTTCTGTAACTTTGGGCGGTCCAACACTGCATTGAGGAACAAATCGGCGACATGGAGGTTGCTCCCTTCTCTCGATAAATTGATTTTCTCTTTCAAGGCTTGGCACACTAGAAATTTAGGCCCTCAGGGACATTAGGCGACTCATCAAATGGACTTGGCCATCACCAGGCATTACTCTCACTGCTTTTTTAGCTCGCTTCATTCCTTTTTGAAAATTAGTATCCATGCTTTGTTTATCAATGCAAATACTTAAAAATAAATAGTTTTACATCAGTTATTGGAACAAACAAACATTTGAGGACACAAAAATCTATTATAGGACTCATCAACAACCTCCACTTGAACTTTTTCTTGTCCTCAAGTAGAACTCATGTTTAGAAGTTAAAATAGGATTTCTCAAATAATTCTACATAAGACACAATAATGAATGCACATAACTAGACTAAAATTACTCTTGCCTGGATAACATGTGCACTCAAAAATTCAAGTTGTGACTCACCATTATCAAATTTTTCAGACTTCACAATAATTGCTTCAAATTCAATTTTAGGCTCAACAAACGTAATGCCCTCACAGAAAAATTAATTCCATATTGATATGCAATGATTCAACAATTTATAGCTATGAAATAATAATTAACATTCACACTCCAACCAATACTTGTTTCACCTCACTCAAGCTCAAAAAGGGTCTTTTCAAGCTTGCTAATCAGGTTGAGTGCAAATGTATGGTCAATTAGGCTAAGTGACTACTTTCCCCATAAAATGTCGCTTGAAAAATAGTTCATTTGCATTTCTTCTTCATTCTCATCCATGCTCCAAATTCACCCCATTATTCATTTTCCATGAAACATTGGATTCCTTATTTCTTTTCGCAACATCATTTAAAAACCTTTTGCATTCTTTTTCTTTTTCGTTCTTCTTTTTTTTGTGTGGAGGGTTCCATATTTTTCAATTTCCCTCACATTTCTTGATTTACCTTCTCTGTTCACCATACCAGAACTCAGGCTTTTAGCCTAAGTTAGGTATTCAAAAAAACCACAGTTCATGAGGATTATAGATGAAGGGTAAACAAATGTAACAATTTCATCAAGTTTCTTCTAACGAGATAAGGATCAAAGGGTATTCAAGAAAATATCACACTCTCACAAGGAAGGCCACAAAAGAGGTATAATGTAAAATTGATTAACTCGTAAGGGTTTTTTACTAAGATCATTTCAAGAGCTTGCATTACTTAGTCAAATGGACCGATGGGTCAGATTCTAGGTTTCATCATGCATGGTTCAGAGTTACCTCATTTCACATGGCATTGACACCAATGTCAAACAAGATTCCACACATTCTCTAGTGCGCAATGTTGATCATAAGATACAAAATTCAACAATCGTCTAGTCACAACAAGACATAAATTGTTCACATATTGCCTATGCAACTTCATTTGGTATCATTGTAGCCGCATACTCTTATTTGTTTTAATATGAGCATTATTCAAGTCATCAGTATTGATCAAAACCGATATTCCAATTTACAAAAGAACAACCACATTGAATATTACTTAAGAAGGGTAAATTATTTTTCAAAACGGTCAAACTATCATATACATTCAAAATAAGGAGCCACAAGCTCAAAAATCCTCAATAAAAAGTGCCAAAACTCAATATATATATGAAACAATAATAACAAAACATGAGCCACACCCCACGAAAAAACATAAAAAATTTGTCCTCAAATGCAAGAAAATATCAAAAAGTCAAAATAAAACAATAATACAAAGATTGAGGTAAAGGGAAATCCTATCTATGCAGACGCTTCATCTATCAGGGCATCAATGCACGAAGTAACACTCTGAAACTGAGCATCAGTGCCTTGAGTCACCTCAGAAGGACCGACTCCATTGGACCCACCCATAGTGTTGTCTCTCGAAGAGGTTTGGAGTGCCTTCTCAAACATAGAATTCTCAAGGTCAGCCCGATCATAATAACCTCAACCTCTTACACATCTATTTTCTCCTCATCAATCTATTTGTATGACTCATCAGCTACCACATCATCCCGATATACCTCTTTATTTGTGTCCAGAAGAATCTCAAAAGTCATTGGCGCTATCCACATTACATCTGATGCCTCCAATAGTGAAGTGAACTTTGTAGATATTAAATAGATTACATCCTTCCTCAGATCTGCCACTTTGGCTTTAATAGTCGTAAACTCGGAATACTCCTCTTGTGTACTCTCACAAACATTAACTCGCCATCAAATCATCAATCAATATTCAAAGAGGGTTCAGTGCATCAAGGGGGACACTCTCAATCATCCATGAAATCGATGCCTCTAGAGGGGTGGACTCACATTAGCCGAATGGTCCAGGTGACCCATCTATATGATAATAGCTTGAGTAATCTTGGCGGAATAGGAATAGTTAGAAGCAGAAGGATGCTGAGAAGAAGAGTATGAGCAGATGTACCTAAAGGTCTAGAGGCCAAAGTAATGAAGTATGCCTCTACAAGTATGAAATAATTTTCCATATAGGAAGATGTATCCACCGGAGCTTCTCTCATCTCGTCGGTCTCCTCCTGAGTGTAATGAGACTACATACACCAGATGTTAGTGGAGGATGAAATGATAGACTCAAAATCTCCAGTAGAATCTTTGGGAACTCCAGCATGCCAACACGATCGAGTGATCGGAACTAGGAATGGCAGGGAGTTATTATGCTTCTTGGACCTCATGGTCATCTCCTACTCAATAAGGAGCCCCATGTCAGTGATTTTCCTTAACATTATCATTCCAAGGCATCTTCCTTAGGGTCGCAGAGGATGGAGTCATTTTGGGACTACATGATTGTATTATTTATGAAGCCGAACAAGAAACTAGAAGCAATACTTATGTCGCTCTTCTTAATGGGGGCCCGTGCCTTGATCCACCTCTCGGTGGTATTGGAAATCAGGTGTTCCAGTCACCCCTTCAAGTCAGTCAAGAACTGAGTTGTAGGGTACCCCTCATATTCCTGTGTAGCACCTAATGTTTTTCCAAGTACAATATAACTGTGGTTGCCACTATATATGGCTTTCTTTCCCAAGACCATGAGTGACTTCACCAATTTGAAGGCACTAGACTTCTTCTTCCCCTTGGGCACCAGCTCTCTGTAAGTTGTACAGAATTTGTTGACCCATGTGGGAATGTAGGGGCCTCGGGGCCTAGTGAACTGCTCAAACCTTTAAAAATAGAGGGTGTCCCTCACCCATGATTATCTACACTCAAGGCCTTTTGTAGAAAGTAGCTTCACATCTAAAAAAATCTGCAACCCATTATCTTTTAAAACTATTATGGTTTTCGGGAAGAGGGACCAAAGATGGCACTGGATCCACAAGAGGTGCCAGAGCTAGCATTGCATCTTCTAGGGAGGAGTCAACTGAGATTCTAGCTATGTCAGGACGTGACTAGGAAAGATCTCAGACCGTCGAGACAGTAATGGTTGATTATCATCCGGCTTAGTCAAAGCAGCTTAGGACCCCTCACTATCGGAGTTTTGGTCCAGAACCTCAGATGATGGCCTTTTTACATTGTCGTTGCCTCCCTTGGGAGGCTCTTTCCTCCCGATGACAGGAGTATCGACTCCCCATTTATTTGTCACAATCCCTCTTGATCTTTTACCGGGTAGATTTAAATATTGGTTCTACACATATCTTCAAAAATATCAAAATAACCTAAAGAAAATTTAAGCGAAATTGAAGAAAGATATTTCTAGATAGACTCATTGATAAGGTTCGTGATTCGACAAATCTCTTTGGCAAATTAGATTGGGCACGCCGAAAGGATTAGCTTAAAATTTTCAAGAAAAATTAGCATGTTTGCGATAGAAAGAGCCTTTGGGCAACTTGCTCGCAGCTTTCGGCGAGCAACGACTAGACCGCCAAAATTTACAATGTATTTTAGGGATTGGGGGTGTAGAAAGGGTGATCAAGGACTTTCAGCGAGTCATAGAGTGCGCTCGGTAAAATTAGGCTTCTAGGCGAAAGTTAAAGGACCCAACTCAATATTAAGAATAAAATAAGAGGCGATAAAGGGTGATTCGCTGAACATACAAGTGGTTTGGCTAGATCGACTCAACTTGCCAAATGATCCATCGTGCCTATTTTCAACCCAACATCACAAATTTAACCAGACAGCCCCCGAAAACAAAATCAAGAAAAGAATAAAGTAAAGTGAACCTAGAACCATACCAACCATAACATCGGGATACTCAGACTTCTCCTAGTTTCGCATAATTTTGCCATTTGAAGACTTTTTCCCTTAAGAATGATGTAACCCGCTCTATCATTGCGCAAATTACGTTATTTGGCAAAATGTAGGTCATTCCGACTTCACCCAACTCAACCCAACAACATTTGGACAAAACACCAAATTTTTAATTAATTTTATGGCACAAAATACTGGGGAATTCAACAACACAGGCATTATAGGCACAATATTCAAATTAAAATAGGCACACAATCATAAACTTATGATCATAGAGTCCCAACGCACATCATTAAGATATAATTCATTGAAAATGAGTACAATTTACTAAATAAGAATTCGGGGTTTTGAAAACCAACGTTATATGCCGAATAATAAAGTTGACAAGCTAGGAGGGTACGATATAAAACTCCGAACACAAACTTGACGACGTAATTGTAATAAAAATGCAAGAAAACAGAAAATATTATCTAGGTGTGAGTTATGGAAGTTCAAAAAATAGAGGGAAAATGAATGAGTGTGAAAGTTTAAATCTTTTGTCTTTAAAAACCAACCAGTTCTCGCCCATTCTATGACATTAGTTTTGCTCGCCGACCCAGTCAGCGACACTACGAATGGGAACTTACCTCACCGATTTTTACAGGACATCTAGTTAATTTGGGGGTCAAAATGGCAGACAAATTTAAGATCGCCGACCTGGTCAGTTATTCACCAATTTTCTCCTAGGCTTGCCGAGTTTTATAAACGCCAATTTCAAATTTTCTTGAGTCCAACAAACGTCCAAGTCGGACTCGCTGACCTTATCGGCGCATCGCCGACTGGACTTTTCGCTCTCCAACCTGCGTTTCAAACATATTCGACACTCTTACTAGGACAATCAACACACAATTATTTCAAAATTAAAAAGAAGAAAGAAAATAAAACTTGGGTTCCTACCATGCAGCGCCTTAGTTAACGTATTGTCACGACGCAAGTGCTAATTCACACTTCATTCTTGAGGTTGGGCATAGAATCACTAGGAAACCCCCCATGTTATCTTGGGTTAAATGTGCGGAAATATGACTCATTTGGGTCTCCAACTGTTTGATCGAGAGGAAATGAGAGGTAACTGTCTGGCAAAGGGTCGACGCGACTTCCTTCATCTCTTTTAAAATCTTGTTCGACCCCTCAACCTTGTCAAGGATATGAGAAAGCGTATCCTCCGGCAAACCTCACTCGGAATCCTTTGTCTTTTTTCTCTCATGGGGAGGAACATATATATCCTCCTTCCTGTCTATCTCTATCCAAGTGGGGTTACAATCCCTCCACTCTCTATCACGATCTTTCCAACCTTCATCTTTGTTTCAACCTCGGTACTACCCTGACTCGGGTAGTTTGAACGATAACCACCTCGCTGGTTGGCTAAGAAATTCACATCTTTAATGTATTAAGACTCAATCTTGTCCTCATCACAGTTATAACATCCGACACCACAACATTGACACTTCAAGCAGCAACGGTCATGACATTTTTAGACAAAATATCAAGTTGTGTCATGATCTTAGCCCTTTTGTGGTCCCTCTTTTGGTTTTTGTCGTGCTGCTCTTTGGTCAATTTAAACATAAGAGTGGAGACCTAATCTTTGCGGGTGTACAAACCCGATTAATTGTTGTCAAACAATCCAAAAGGTGGACTTCTATGCATAAGCTTGGTCATGAGAAACATGGTCAACTACACCCGTGTTCACCGAAGAAAGGCTTCGTAGAAATTCCATAGCAAATGAATTTACACTGAACTCAATGACCTTTCTTGTTTGAATCGATGCTTCCATCCGAAATTTTAAGGAGATCAAAGCACAAGAAATGAATTTAACAACGGAATTTAATCACTTGAAAGCTAAACTGGAAGAATTGAGAGTTGAATTTCATGCATCCAAGAAAGGTTTGGCTAATTCACTAGCCACACAAGCAGAAACCAGTTGGGCAAACTATAAACACAAAATATGTGTTTAGTAATGTATATGTAAATGTGTATTCTTATCTACTCAAAATTTCTTTTATGGATGGTTTGAGTTGAAGTTTGCTTTTAGTTACTGCAGTAACTTTTAGAAAAATAAGTTTTTTAGTTTGAACAAATTTGAATTTTGAATTTTAGTTAGTTTGTTTATGTTGTTTAAATTTTATATTATGCATATTATGTATTTTTTGTTGGCTATTTAAAGCCCCTCAATGCTTAATAAATTTATTGAAAGTCATTTCAATCCTAAGAGACATTTTAAATAATTTTGAGTAACCCCCGTTTTTAAAGAAAAAATCACCAAAAGTGGTATCAGAGCTTCATTGGTCTTAACAGATCTTTGAAATCTTCGAAACAACTACCATACATATTTCACCCATAAGGGATACCTTTTGAACCAATTAGTTCTACCTATTTTAACGTATCAAGGCTACGTTCTCAAGCCCTGTTTTTTTAACACAAAGACTTTTAAATCAATTTTTAAGCCAAAATAGTGTCAAGAAGCAGACTCTCTATTCATACCCCATAAATTTTCATAGACGAGAACTATTAAATTTTGTCTCTGAGAATAAACAATATTTTGAAACTTATGTGATATGTGGGGTTGTGATGGAAGAAAAATCCATACAACCTATCTCGGCTAATCATACAAAAGTTGAAATTAAAGCAATTTAAAAAACTTCTACAAAAGATAATGTCATCACATGCGTTTTTTAATATCAAAATCAAAAGAAGAAAAAGAAGAAAAGAAGAAATGTTTCATGTTAAAAACAATGAAAAGAATCCAACATCAATTACCAAAGAAAAAATTGAGGAGGAGGATTTTTTTCAATTGCAGTAACTAAATCAAAGGAGGAGTGTTGAAGTTTGCTTTTAGTTACTTCAATAACTTTTAGCAAAATAATTTATTTAGTTTGAAAAAATTTGAATTTTGAATTATAGTTAATTTTTGTATGTTGACATATTTTATGTTGTTTATATTTAAATTATGTATTTTACGTTGCCTATTTAGAGCCCCTCAATGCTTAGTAAAATTATTGAAAGTCATTCAATCTTAAGAGACATTCAATCATTTTGTGTTTCCCCATTTTATATATATAAAAAAAGAAGCAACAGTTTGATCTTTGAACATGAACTTGTTGCATTGGAAACCGTTGAGACGTCACAATTGATTTTTTGACATCTTCAACTGCTATAGTTGTTATAATAAATACAATTTTTAGCAGTTATAACAATGCAGATTAACTATGTTGACATTAGTTAATTGTCATTAGATTCAATTTCTATATAAGTTTTAGCCATGGTTATAAAGAGTATTAAGATATACTTGTCACTAGTAATTGCATCTATATATATATATATATATATATATATA
>NC_028645.1:73059576-73088015 GCF_001406875.1 Solanum pennellii
TATATATATATATATATATATATATATATATATATATATTGTGCAGTAATGAAGTTATTACCGTTAATTAATTAGTTGTAATTAAGCTATTACTGTTAGTTAAGTGTTGTTACAAATTATTTTTGATGTAATGATACACTGTACATTATGGTGCATCTGATAATATATCCTAGCAGCCCATTTGAAAATCTATGACTCAATTGAATTTGGGCACATTTAGTCCTTCTTTCCTTCCAAATGCGAATGACTAATTTTTTTAATCTATGTGATATAGGTTGATTTAATTCAAAAATTAGTTTTTTTTCAAGCTAGGGTTCTATCGACAGGGGCGGAGCCTAGATGTTCATCCGAATCCCTTCGATGAAAAATTACTCTACTTAGTTTTTTCAATATATACCACCGCTAGACAGAGTGTCTAGCAGTTTTTATTAAAATTAGAATACTCATTACATATAAATAAAAGCAAGGCAATCTAGGCCTTACCTTTTCAATTCTAATGAGGAAACGAAACCTCTACTAATTAACGTCTTGATAAAAATAAGAGTTAGATAAAACTAGCAATTCTATAATCATCACCAAATTTGTAATACATTACACTATGATTCTGCTTTTCCAAGTATTACACAACCTATACATGATAAAGTTACTTATAATGTAGGTATAGTAGGTTTTGAATCCTCAAGCTAATTTGTGTATTTTATTATACATATATTGAACCCCTTGGTAAAAATAGTTACTCCAATCCATCTTACTGGAAGAAAGAAACACGACCAAATATAGTATTAAAAAAGAAGTAGATACTAAGCTTACCAAAAACTAAATAATAATGTCCTTTGCCTTTGTCTTGTTAAAAACATTTTGTTTTGGCTTNCACTATGATTCTGCTTTTCCAAGTATTACACAACCTATACATGATAAAGTTACTTATAATGTATGTATAGTAGGTTTTGAATCCTCAAGCTAATTTGTGTATTTTATTATACATATATTGAACCCCTTGGTAAAAATAGTTACTCCAATCCATCTTACTGGAAGAAAGAAACACGAACAAATATAGTATTAAAAAAGAAGTAGATACTAAGCTTACCAAAAACTAAATAATAATGTCCTTTGCCTTTGTCTTGTTAAAAACATTTTGTTTTGGCTTTTGTGACTAATATTATATATATATATATATATATGTGTGTGTGTGTGTGTGTGTGTGTGTGTATGTGTGTGTGTGTGTGTATGTGTGTGTTCATGTGTGTTTTAATCTTGAAAGATAAATTTACATTTTTTTCATTAAAAGCAGAATACGTAATGAGAAACTCGACATGGATATATAAACACTCTAATTTTAGAAATAAACACTTAGAAACTACCATTTGGATAAATTTACAATTTTCAACACTCTGACTCGTCGCTATTGTGTTTTATGGACATCAATAATTGACACTACACATAAATTTTGGAGGTGCTCAGACTCTACATCGATGATTATTGAACAATGAAGATGAGTTAAGATGGTCATATATGCATATTCAAAGTTGAGGTGTTTATTCATCAGTTGAGGCTAAATTCTCGTTCTTGTTTATAAGTTTGAGTTATTATAATAGAATGTTCGGAGTCATTTAGTTTGAAGACAAGTTATAATGAAATTAATTGTGTTGTGATTGGTTTGTTATCTTGTTGTATATTTTTTCTTCGTATTAATTATTAAATTTTATATACATTTAATAATGAAGGCCAAAATCCATTTATCAGAAGATTTAGGTGCTAAATCTATTTAAATGCGACATTTTTGATGTATAAGCAAACTTGGATTGGTCGGATCCAAACCATTCATTAACACGGTAATTTTGTATTTGCATTGATGTAATGTAAATTTTATGCACTATAATGGGCTTTGACTATATTATACATGAATTGTAAAAGTTTCATATCCTATACCTTTATTCCTTCTCATCTTTATTGCTTCCTCAACGATAATCCTATCTAGGATTTGCATAGCCGATTTGGTCCATGTTTTACTTATATAGGTAGACAACCATGAGTCAAATGATAGTTTATATTTGGTATTAGGATAAAATTAGAAAACTAATAAATTTCTCTTGAGTTCATCAAACTTCAAGTCTACTTCTCTAATTCCACCTTTTGAATTGACAACAATTTTTTCTAGTGGTGTAGCATTGACAAACTATTTAAGAGGTAGAGCAACAATCTGTGTCAACCCGAACTGTCGTGCAAAAATATTTGAAGAGTAATACTACACTCCAGCTATTCCAACACTTGGAATCCCTATTATGAGACCATACTGGAGGTCTCGAGTAATAACGAAGTTGAACCAGGTATCGTCTAGATCTATCTTACTAGATGAGATACGCACTGCCAATTTCAGCAATGCAGGTGAATATGGAGTGAACTAGAAAGGACATAGGGAAGAACATGAGTAGAATAATTTAAAAACATTCTCGTAAGCTATTCTATTTTAACATACCTTGAGCCAGGACAATCATACAGTCGTCCATTGGTTCATTTGGCATTTCTCAATACGTGGCTCTGGAAATTTGTATTTTGCATTGGTTCGTCTATTGTAGAGAAGGAGTACAATAATCTATCCAGAACTTCTGGTTTGGAGGAAAAGTTGCTTTGGCTCCTTTCATACTATCTGATCTATACTAAGATTATGCATGGTTAGTTACTAGAGGATTATTTAGGTCCTGTAAGGAGACCGTTCTGGATCCTACAAGTCTGTATATAGTTTTATTTTCCGCAGTATAGACCTTTGCCTTATGATACACAGAATTGTACAACTTTAGGGATTGCCCTGGCTCAATGGAAGTTATGACAGAAATGTTTTTGAGAATGTTTTAAATATTTCTACTCATGTTCCTCCATATCTCCTATCCAGTTCACTCCATATTCACCTGGATGGATGAAATTTGTTGTGCATATCTCATATAGTAAGCTAGATCTAGACGATATCTTATCAAACCTCCTTATTTTTTGAAGACCTACAATATGTCGAGCAATAGGAAACAGAAGTGATGGAAAATCTGTAGTGGAGTATTACTCTCCAAATAAGTTTGCACGACATTTCAGGTGACACAAATTTTTCCTCTACCTCCTCATCATTCTGTCGATGCTTCACAACTAGAAAAGATTTTTTTCAATTCAGAAAGTGCATTAGAGAAGTGAATTCGAAGTTTGATAAACTGAAGAGAAATTTCTTAATTGTCGAAATTTATCCTAATCCCAAATCTACGCCATCATTTTAGTTGTGGTGGTCTACTTACATAAGTAAAACACAGACCGAATCATTTGAGCATATCCTACATAAGATTAATTGTTAGGAAACAATAAAGAAGAGAAGGAACAAAGTAATTGTATATTCGAAACTTTTACCTTCATGTATAATACAACCAAAGCACGCTATAGTGCAAAAAATTTGTTATGTGACAAGACACTACAGTCTAGGAGAAAAAAAATTTCTCCAAGAGAAATAAACCCAGATATTTTCCACAAGAATGTTCAATTACATCCAACATTTTAGTGATTCAAGATCTGGCATTTTTACCCAAAGTAAAGGGGCTGCAAGAAACTTTTTACTTTATTTAGAATCTTGAAACTACAAAAATAAAAATATTCATACCAAAAGATCTATAGTACAAACACACAACCACCTAGTAGAGACCTCTATCTGAAGATCACACACTTTTTTCCTGCAACAACAATGACGACTCTTAATATTACAAGACTAACAATTAGACAAAAATCATTAATAAGTGAAACAAAATTTAATTCATACTTATAATAATAGACTTATAATTGCAAATGTGTTATGAAACTATAGTAAAAGAAGAAGAAAGTAGAGAGAAGGGAATACATGTTATTTCTCTCGAGGGATTATTTTACATTGAAGAGGACCTCTCTATTTATAGGGGAAATCTTACTTGGTCCCAAAATAGGATTCCTAAAAGGACTCCACATAATAGGCATTCCCATTACTATAAATACTTTATAACAAAATGGAAATAAAAACGACTTAATAACAAATTCGTTGAGGTCGCAAAATTGGCTTAAAATGAGGAGCTGGATAAATCTACTAGTTTATTAGGAGTTCGCTGCTATAGTGAAGTTAGTTAGTTGGAATAATATTGATTGATTTTAGTCCTATAATATAGAATATATGTATCAAGAATAAAATTTCATGCTTGATAGAACAAAATTTTCTTTCTCTTTCTGAATACAATTGACCCAAATATTCTTCTCGAATTTATTTTCGTTTAGAATATATCTTCGGATATCGCAAAATAAATAGTTAGCTACTTGTAATATTTTTTATGTTATTTTATATGAGTCCTATGTGACTTAAATTTAAGACTTAGTTCTTTTATTTTTATATGAATTTTACTAAAATATTTTTTTAGTTAGCAATTATATCTTTAAATGTATGTCTCCGAATTATTCATAAAATAATTCCCTATGAGAATTCTGCATATTTTTTTTCAAGGTCTTTCTCTGTTATTTTCTTAGTTTTTTTAATTAAAAAAAAACTGGTATCTAGAATCTTCTTCTTAAGGGACATGTGAGTAGAAAAATGGATTCTGAAAATTGTTTTTCACGAATTACTCCTATTTTTTATGGTGAGAATTATAAACAATGGGTTGTGAGCATAGAAATGTACTTTGATGATCTTTATCTTTGGGAAGCAATGGAAGAGAATTATGAAATTAATCTGCTACCAAATAATCAAACTGTGGCCCAAATAAGGAGGCTTATTAGGCAAGTTGACATGGTTGAAGAAAAATTAATAGCCAGCCACAAATCTCAAACAAATGGTAAATTCTAAGAGAAGCGATGCTCAATGCAAAATTTGCAAATAACTTGGTGATGAAGCTGCTACTTGCAAAAGCTAATTTAAAAACGATGAAATAGTTGGCAAAATCACTAATAACAAAGAAGAAGAATGTTAAAAGTTTTACAACATCAGCCCCTATTGTTTAGTTTGACTAAGTCTGCAGTATAGCGATATTTTAGCTTTCAGTTGGTAGTTTTTTTTTTCTTTTAACTTGATAGTTTTCCAATTTTGTAGTATTTGAAAAATTGTGTTCCTAATATTTAGGTGAGTTTGTTTAGTGGAATTAAGTAGTGGTTTAGTGGGAATATGATTCCATAATATGTAAACCTTTATAAGGCTAAAGATCCTATTGAATAAAATCGTCCACTAACAATCTCTGCAACATAATTTGCTATCTTTTATTCTTCTTGCTATTTTCTTTTTCAACTATTGATTTCTCTATCAAAGACTTCGTCATTTGGCATCAGAGCAAGGTTTAATAGAGAAGAAGAACCAAATGGCGCATTTAGAAAATGGAAGATTAAAGCAGGAAAAACATTATTTTCCCTCAAGATGACCATCAAAGAAGACGTGTTGGAACATATACGAGATGCTGGAACACCAAAGGAAGTTTGGGACGCGCTGGCTACACTCTTTTCATAAACGACACACGACTACAACTTCTAGAACATGAGTTATTTTGATAGCTCAAAATGATATGATCATTCCACAATACTTTCACAAAGTGAAGTCGATATTCCATAAAATTTAAGAATTGGAACCAACATCTCCAATCGGGAAAACTAGGATGAAAAGAATAATCATTCATGGTTTGAGATCTGAGTGCAGAAACATTGTCACTGCATTACAAGGATGGCAAATTCAACCATCACTTGTTGAGTTTGAGAATATGCTTGCTAGCCAAGAAGCCATGGCTAAGCAAATGGGCGGAGTTTCACAAACAAGTGTGGAGGAAGCACTCTATATCAACAAAAGAAATCAGAATTATCATCTAGGGGGAGCTTCAAAAGACAATTAGGGCAAAAACAAGAGGTTTGAAGGGAAGTTTCATCACTGCGGAAAGAAGGTCCATAAAGCCAAGGTTTGCTGTTTCAATAAAAAGGTTGTTGAGAGCAACACTGCGGACACTTCTAGGCCAAAGAAAAGAGCATTTTTTGGTGTAGAACAAGAGAAGTTAGCTCTTATAGTAACAACCTTTAAACAAATTGATTATGAGAATGATTGGATTGTTGACTCAGGGTGCTCAAACCATATGATTGCGACAAGTATAAGTTGAAAAATCTAACCAAGTACAAGGGAAGTCGTGAGATGGTGATAGCCGATGATAAAAAATTATCGATAGCTCATATCGGTAAGGCTGTAGTGTCCCCAAATAGTAGAGTTGATCTGATGTGCTTCAAAATGTTTATCATGTCCCAAGTATAAAGAAAAATCTCCTTTCAGTAGAACATCTAACATCTACAGGTCATTTTATTCTATTTGGTCTGCATGATGTAAGAATGTATCATGTTGTTGAAATTAAAAAAGAGCTAGTAATGAAGTGACAAAGATTGAATTCCATCTATGTAATGTTTGCAGAAACCACATATAAAGACACGACAAGAAAGAATGAAACTTTAGACTTATGGCGTATTTGGTTTAGCCACGTTAGCTACTCTAAACTAAGTCTCATGATGGAAATGTCAATGTTGAAGGGTCTTCCAAAACTCTCAGTAAGGAGAGATGTTATATGTGCGGGTTGCCAGTATGGTAAAGCACATCAGTTTTCGTATGACGAGTGAAACAATAAGGCCAAGGAACCATTAGAGTTAAGTCACTCTGTTTTATTTGGACCTGTCAAGCAACTCTCTATTGGTGGGATGAAATATATGTTAACCTTCATTGATGATTTTTCCAGGTATGTATGGATTTATTTTCTGAAGGAAAAGTCTATTAACTTTTCAAAATTCAAAGAATTTAAAAAGGTTGGTGAAGTAGAAGTTGGCAAGAAAATTCTTTGCCTGCGAACTGACAATGGTGGGGAATACACCTCATATGAATTCTCTGAATTCCTTCAAAAGTATAAAATACATCGTCAGCTTACATGTCCAAAATACGCCACTATAAAATGGTGTAGCAAAATTAAAGAATAGACATCTACAGAAATCTATCGGAGCTTGCATCAAGCAAAAAGTATTCTGGGACAATTTTGCGCGGAAGCTATGAAAACTGCAGCTTTTGTGATCAATAGAATTCCCCAACAAAGGTTATGTTTTCTTTCACCTTTTGAGAAATTATGGAATATGAAACCATCAGTTAGCTATTTTCGTGTTCTCGGATGTGTATGCTCTGTATTTGTACCTAACCATTTACATAGCAACATGACAAAAAGGTTGTTAGGTGTATCTTTGTAGGGTATGACAGTCAATGAAAAGGGTGGTGTTGTTGATACCCAAGCACGGGAAAGTGATATGCTTCTCGGAATGAGATATTTGATGAAGGTTCTTCATGGTGGTCTTTAAATAAGGAATCCTGCAAGATTCAAATGTTATCAAAGATTCTCGACTCATGACATATCCAACTGAGTCTAGATTAAGCTGAAGATGAAGCTAATGAACATATTGCTGAAGAAGACTTGGCTCAAAATCCTTGTCAAACTAGTATGAACAACAACAAAGTGAAGCAGACGAGCTAACTGTAAGAAACATACCCCAGACTCTTAGAAGGTCATGAAGGATTATAAAGCTTAATCCAAAGAATGTCAATGCTGCCATAGTATAAGAAAAAGATGAAAAATAACCAGAGAATTTTGAGGAAGAATTACAAAATCCTACGTGGATTAAATCTATGAAGGAGGAGATTGATGTGCTAAAACTGAATTAAACTTGGGAGCTCGTGGTAAAGCCATGTGATGTCAAACCTATTCATTCAAATGGATATTCATGATAAAGCTATTATATTCCGGAAAATCATATGTCTAATGAAGAGCCCAGTATGCTCTTAGGATAAACTATTAGGGGTACATAGGAACCCCAATGCCATATATTGAGAAATATTGGGCATAGTATAGAAAAATTTGCTAAGGGATATTAGCCAATTTTCCATATACGAATAAGAAATATACTTTTTGGGTTGTCACAACCCAATCCAAGATTGATTTTCAATAAATGTACCTTCAATGAAGACCCTAAGATAAAAGAAAAATCCGTTCAGAATAGTTTCACAAAAAGTATTAGGCATCCAAGTGTAAATCCTAGTACCATAGCACATGATCATATAAAATTATCAAGTAAATTAAGAAGTGCCCAAGGACATAGTGAGGGTCCTTGGCACCATAAGTAAACATTCCCAAATGAACCATAAATAATAGTTAGTTAGGGAAGTAAAACCAACCCATGTGCAAGAAGTACAACCAAACCATGTGCAAGCACATGTGCAAGTCATGTGAAGAAGCTGACAAAGGAGGGGACCACCCAAACCGAATTTGGTTAGGGTAGTTAGGGGGGGGGGAAATCGTGCACAAGGGACCACTACATGTGGGGCCTAACCTCCCTACCAATTCTAGACTCTAAAATACTGCCCTGAATAACTAAATAACCTAGGACTAACCGAATTGGACCCATTTTTTCACCCGACAACCTAGGACCAATACTGGGTTGACACTAACCTACTACTAGTTAAAGAGACAACCTAGTACCTAATCTAGGATGGTCCAAAAGGTTAGTTACGGTCCTAAAAACTTAGGGATACTTTATTAATTCAAAAAGGTTACTTAATTAATTAATTTATGAACTTAATTAATTAATTTATAAGGGCTAAACCGAAACTACAAAGGAAATTTCAAGATTTCGTTTAAGACAAGAAAGGGACAACCTAGTACCTAACCTACGACGGTCCAAAAAGTTAATTAAGGTCCTAAAAACCTAGGGATACTTTAGTAATTAACCTAGTAAACTTAATTAATTAATTTATAAATTTAATTAATTAATTTAAAGGGGCAAAACCTTAATCACAAAGCAATTTCTAGATTTCGGTTATAACAAGAAAAAGACAACCTAGTACCTATCCTAGAATGGTTCAAAGGATTGGTTATGGTCCTAAAGACATAAGGGTTCTTTATCAGTTACCTAAGGTCATTTAATTAATTAAATTATTCATATTATTAATTATTTTAAATTGTCAACACGAAATTCTTATACTAACCTAGTATGATTCAAGAAACATCCCAGTACTTAACCTAGGATGGTCCTAAAGGGTTGATTGCAGTTCCAATGACTTAGGGGTACTTTAGTAATTACCCTAGGTCACTAAATTAATTAAATTAAGTATTTAATTAATTAATATAAAGTCAAAATGTGGATTGAAACCATTGTCAACACAAATTTCCAGATTTGACTAAGTGTTTTGTTTTCCGATGTTTTGTAAACTTTGGAGGGGTGTTTTGGTAATTGTTTAATTAATTAATTAAACTAACTTATTAAACCTAAGTTTTTATAATTCAATATCAGTTCCTAATCCAAAAAATCATGATCAAAACGTTGAGACTCACGATGCTAAGGCAGTAGGCGACAAACCGCAAGAAAAACATAGAACTCTGAAGAGTTCTTAGGCAAATTCAAGGTTTTCTTCAAGGTTTTGTTCAAGGTGATCTTTGTAGATTAAATTCTACATAAGGTATGGGTTTCTATTTTGGACTACATTCTCCAAGAAAACTTTCTTTCCAACGACTCAAATATAGGGTTGTTCCCGTGTTCTCGTCGAACTCCTTTGTCCCTAGTATCATTTTCAATTTCATGTTTAATATTTTAGGGATCATGTTGTTGGTATGTGGTGCTAGATGATATTATATGTAATGTTCTTGAATTATGAATGCCGATTAACCTATGAAGTTGTGATCGTATTAAGTTAATTGCTTAAAACGTGAATCATGAATCGACAATGTATTAGTTACACACGTAATTGTTGTAAGTGTTGATGTGTTTGTCCGA
This sequence comes from Solanum pennellii, assembly GCF_001406875.1. NCBI lineage: Eukaryota > Viridiplantae > Streptophyta > Magnoliopsida > Solanales > Solanaceae > Solanum > Solanum pennellii. The sequence goes on from NC_028645.1 coordinate 73,069,384, forward strand.
ATGTTGCATTGCTGTTATAGTGACGTTATGAAGGTGTTAAATTCATAAAGTATTAATATGATGTTGTCCAATATATCTTAAAACGTTACCCTAAAGTCATGAACCAAGATTGGTTAAGAGAATGATACCATGTGAAGATGTGTTTGAAACTGTTATTTATAAAGATGATTACGGTTTGTTGTGCATACCTACTGTAAATGTCATTTGTTGATGATGTTGTGTTCGTTAAATGATCATATTATGCTGTTCAATATGTTTAAGAACATTATGCCTAAAGTTATGTTATAAGGTTGGCTAAAAGATCTCATGAAATGATAATTTGAGTGATTGTTTGGCTTATGCCAATAAAATGGCTAACAATACATTGTCCAAAAGGGATGCATCCAAATGGCTATAATATTATGTTAAATAATTAAAAGATTGGCTAATAAATAATATACATATCAAACCAATCATGAAATAATGTAAAATTTGGCCTATGCCAACATATAAGGTTATGTAATCTATACCCAATTGTTTATGCCAATACTAATCGTATGCCAATAAAATGGCTAAATATACGTTGTCTAAAAGTGATGCATGTAAATGGATATAATATTATGTTAAATAAATAAAAAGATTGGCTAATGGTTCATACATATTAAATTGAAATATGAACATACGTAAAATTGGCACATGCCAAAAAAAATGGTTATGTAGTTTAATATGCAAAGGTTGAGGCCAATACTAATCATATGCCAATCTTGTGTAGTTAGATTATCAAATGATAATATAAGCACTTCTAAACAAATTCAATGAACCCATAATCAAAGGCATGCCAGTCATTGGGACAACTCCCAACATGCTCTAAAAGAATGACATATTAACTCATGAAACTCATTGAATGAAGTGCTTATCGCCGATACACGATGATATGAATCTACTACACTAAAGTAAGTAATTAACATGAGTTACAACATAATTAAAGGGGTATAAAGTAAGTAAGTTACCAGATTGGGGTGTTAAAAGAAGTGAGACAAGTCTCACTTACACCTAAGCTACTATGTTAAAAGAATACTCATGTATGAAGGTGTTAGAAGGTGTGAGCCAGTCTCATTAACACCAAAGGATGATATGTAAGGAAAATTCACATTTCATTAATGTAAAGTAAGGATGAACAGTCACCAATAGAGTAAGTAAATCTCAATCTAGAAGCAAGCCTCCATAATGCTTGAGTCAACACTAGAAGATAAAGAAGAAATGTACATTCATGTAAAGGGGTGAGTAATTATGAAAAGAATATGTGCTAATGTTAATGAATGTTGTGACAACATGATAAGAGGCTAATCTGAAATATGATAGCAATCTCTAATGAACCTAAGTAAATGTTACCAAAACGTACTAATCTATGAGATTGTAAAGTTAAAAAAGAGACCAGTCTCTATGAACACTCTAACGAAAGTATTGAGATTAATGTATACTCAATACTAATGATGAGATGAGAAATCATGTAATTATCTATGATGTCCTCATACTAGAATCAAACTTTCATAACGTATGAGTTGGATGTAATGGAACATTATACTGAACACCGATAGGCTAACTATGAGCGGTGATGCTTTCTTTCGGGAAGGGCAGAGGTTCATGTAACTCTCATGAGATGAGACTGTCCGGCATGCCGGGTATGGGTCTCCTTATATCTCCTACTCTTTGAACCTATACTGCCAATATAGGGATCTAGCAAGGTTCAACTCCCTATATACGTTAGCATGTTCGGGTCACTTTGGCCGGTGATTCCTCCTCTTTTCGGTGTGGGGAAGACACTGCATTTCATGATGCTCACATGATCTATGTCGGTTAAGGTTAAAGTTAGAAAAGAAAGAATTAGGACAACCTCAAAGTATGAAAGATAATAAAATGAACAATACGGAAGGTGTTTGTGTAAGACAATCAGGAGGTGAAATCAGATTCAAGTAATGACATTAGGTCATTCTTGGTCATTGCACTTCATGATCCTTACCAGAGTCTTAAACTTCATCCTAGGTATAGCTGATGTTTACATCAGCCTACGAATGAATCAAATGAATAATGTGAAGTAAGAACGAATCAATGAAGCAGACTCTGTGTGTGCTAAAGAAGACCCTCGGGTTGAGGTCCCATATGTTGGGCCCTCACTTGTGATGTTTTAATGTTACATCAACGGTTCCAAAGTCTAGTGTATATGAAATGTATAATATATAAGACATGAAAGTAACGAAATCAATGGCATGATCAATAGAGAGTTGCTTATGAAAGGTAATGAAAATATTGTGTAAAGAATGACTCACTATAAGGTAGGGAAATCATTTCTTAGTCCTTGGATTACTTACTTGATTCATTGTAGGTATGGGAATACAATGAATCATTGCACTTGTAAGTAAATATAGGATCAAAAGAATTATTGAACTACACAACAACAAGAAGAAAAAGACTGAAAAATAAATCAAGGCTTGTGCCAATATTGGAGTATGAATAGATGCCTCAAGGTATATAAACAGGGTTAATAACCAATTAATGGGCATAGCCAACAAAGATTGGCCCATAAATACATTCATACCCAATTTAAGAATGAAATATTTATCTTGTAAGTAACCTAGCCAATAATGGAGCATGGATTATGAATAAACTAAAGAATGGGCATAAGCAATAAATTTTGGCATATATATATATATAATCATACCCAAAGGAAATAAGAATGAAGAATCTAATGTAGAGTAGCCAAATCATCTCCTTCGTCTTGTGAATTGCTTACTCGATTCACTGTAGGTATGGGACTACAATGAACCATTGCAATTGTAAGTGAAACATAATATTAAAGGAGATCAATGAACTACATAACAAGAAGAAGAAACAGACTGAAAAATAATCTAAGTGTCAAAAATAGGGCTCTCGAGTTTGGACTATCAAATTTCCAAATCTTCGCTCGAGTTGTTCTAAAATTATGTGGATGATACTTATGTTTTGTAATCATATAGATTATGAGTTGTGTGCTTTTAATGTATTAAAATACATCATATTCATACCACAATTCACATCTAACGATATAGGAAAGTCTAGTCACTACGTTTTCCAGAAATAGCATGTTGTTCTGGAAGAACTTTCTTTGATCATGCATACCTTATGTGTATGTGCATACACCCATACTTAGTACAAGTGGTGTACTAACCCCTACTATTTACTATTTTATAGATGCAGGTTAAGGGACATATTGACGACTCTTGCAGTGGTTTGGACATCAGGGTTTCTCCATACCATTTGGTAGGTCCTCTTGATTTAGAGGATGCTACAGTTTTAGTCTAGCCTTAGTTTTAGACAAATCTAGTGGATGTTTTCCCTAGTGTTTCTTTCGTACTTTCATTTCGAAGCTTTTGTAATAAGCGCGTGTTTGGCAAATGTATTTATGATATATTCTTATAATGTTTCGAATTGATTCTTATGATAGATGGTTATTACATTTATGTTGAGCTTAGTATATGGTGAATTCATGAAATAACTATATGAAGTCTATGTATACTTCATATGTTTAAAAGTTTTAAATTTTCCGTTAAAATTAACCATATGAATGTGATGAATGCAAGATGAGGCTTGTCTGTGACCTTTGAGAGTTCAACGACACCGGTTGCGATTCGGATTCCAGAATCCGGGTTGTGACAAAAGAGTCACACATATGGGTCAATTGAAACGCACAAAGCTCGTCTTATACCCCGAGGCTTTTATCAGCAATATGGACTAGATTATGATGAAACATATTGCCCAGTTGCTAAGCTTACTACAGTACGGATCATACCTGCACTTGTTGCCACTAAAAATTAGAACCTATGGCAGATGGACGTAAAGACTACCTTTTTGCATGGAGAGTTGGATTGGGAGATCTAGATGTGTAAACCAATGGGCTTTTAGAGTAAAGCTTATCATGAGTATGTATGTAAGCTTTGAAAAGCTCTATATGGGTTAAAGCAAGCACCAAGGGTATGGTATGATAAGATTTTTTAATTTCTTACACATTATTGCTATTCTGTAGTACTGAAAGATTCCAGTTAGTTTGTGAAAGTTGTTGGAAAGAAACAAGCTATTGTGCTAGTATATATGGATGATATAATCCTAACACGAGACTGTGAAGAAGAAATTCTTCTAAAAAATAAGAATTTGTCAGTTCGCTTCTAGATGAAATAGCTTTGACAACTCAACCATTTTCTTGGTTTAGAGGTTCATTATAATGAAGAAGGAATTTGTTTGCATCAGAAAAGATACTCTAAAGGTTTGTTGAAGATGTTTGGAATGTTGAATTGCATACCGATATCAACATCATTGGAGACAAATGCTAAGAAGTGTGCACATGAAGGAAAAGACTTAGCAGATGTGATGATGTATCGACAATTGGTAGGTTGTCTGATTTATTAAGCTTATACTCGACCTGATATTTCTTTTACAGTTGGTATGAGTCGCTATATTCAAAATCCAAAGAAGCATCATATGGAGGTTGTTCGGTGAATACCAAGAATGTGAAAAGTACAATTGGTTATGATATTTTTTACAAGAAAGGTGAAGAATGCAAGATGGTCGGATATTGTGACTCTGACTATGCAGAGGATCATGATACCCGACGTTCAATAATTGGCTTTGTGTTTAAGCTTGGAGCTTGATAGATTTCATGGTGTATCAAAAGGAAACCTACTATGTCTGTGTCAAAAACAGAAGCAGAGTATAGAGCAGCTAAAGATGCCCTTCAAGAAAGTATGTGGCTTATGAAATTGATGAAGGATTTACACCAACCAATTGGCTACTAAGTTACCTTGTACTATGACAATAATTCAGCAATTTGCTTGACTAAAAATCCTGTTTTTCATGCTAGGACGAAGAACATGGAAATAAATTATCATTTCATCGGGGAAAAAGTGTTGCAAGGAGAGATTGACTTAAAGCATATAAAAATTAAGCAATAAATTGCAGACGTTTTCACGAAAGGCTTAAGTGTCCATAAGTTTGAAAGTTTGTGTCTACAACTAGGCCTCGTTAATACCGGAGCTAATGTCGAGAGGGGGTGTTAAAAGTTGTACAACATCAACCCCTATTGTTTAGTTTGACTAAGTCTGCAATATAGTTATATTTTAGCTTTCAGTTGGTAGTTTTTTTCTTTTAAAAGGATAGTTTTACTATTGTGTAGTATTTGCAGAATTGTGTTCCTAATGTTTAGGTGCGTTGGTTTAGTGAAATTACAGTAGTGGTTTAGTAGGAATATGATTCCATAATATGTAAACCTATATTAGGCTATAGAGCCTATTGAATAAAATCATCCAGTAACAACCTCTGCAACATAATTTGGCTATCTTTTATTCATCCTGTTATTTTCTTTTTCAACTATTGATTTCTTTTTCAAAGTTGACTTCGTCAAAGAATACCACTTTTTTGTTGCAAGTTGTTTTTCAACAAAAAAAATTTGGATTTTTAATGATTGATAGTGCTTGTACAAAACACATGACATATGAAAGAAGCATTCTTAAAGTGTTCATTCCAATGATAAATACGAATGAATTAGGAATGATGGTGATTGTATTCATGCAAAAGGAAAAGAGTCTATTGCAATTAAATCAAATACAGGTACAAAAATAATTTCAGATATTCTTTATGTGTTTGATATTTATAGAAGTTTATTTAGTGTTTGTCAGTTAATAATAAAGGATTTAAAATAGTTTTAGGAGACAAACATTGTCGAATATTTAATTCTACTAAGAAATTGATTTTACAAGTTCAAATGATAGAGAAAGATCTTCTCATTTAATCCAATTGAAGATGCATACAAGCCTTGCAAGACAAAAGATTAATTAACAGATTTGTTCACAAGCAAAATTTTAGATGAGACTACAATCTACAGTTCCTGATCCAAGGAGGAGTGTTGAGAATATATTTCACCATATTGCAGAGTCAGCTACTTTTAGTTATCTCCAAAGTCTTTCTAGATTACTTTATTAGTTTCTTTATAAAAAAAACCAACAATTTCCATGGCTTAGCATATTTATCTTCCTCAGGATACTATCTCTGAATTAGTTAATTTCATAATTTTTGCATTAATTTGTATTAGAGCCATTATTCCTTGGAAAGGCTTTGGCAACATGAAAAACAAACTAAGAACGAGAAGCACATTAAATAGACGATAGATTTCTTCAAATACAGGAACATTTGCAGAAATGAATGAAGGGTATGTCTAGTATCCATGATCACAATGCTCAAACAGAACATGAGTTGGATCAAATCAAGTAAGAAATTGAATATATGGATACAAGGGGCATAAATAATGAATTTTTAAGGAAAGAATCTTCGAATGAAAGAGAAGGTTTCATAGAGTGTCAACGTGAAAATCGAACTATAGAAACACCAAATTGTGTTGTTTATCATGGTAGTAACACTTTCATTCATGATTCTACAGCAAAATTTGCTTAATTTTCTGGAAGAGATTTACGAAATTGGTTATATAAAGTTGATCAGTGAATCTCTATGAATGAAGTTCCTTTCATCAAAGGGTGAGGATGGTTGCTAAACACCTAGAAGGATAAGCTATAGATTAGCATAGATCCTTCTTGAAATTTAGGGTGTTAGTATGGATCCTATTTGGGTTGATTATGTAGTAGTATTTAAATTAAATATTTGGTGATGATGATTAGTATTTTATGAAATTCATAAAATATGTGCAAAAAATTGGAAGTGTTAGGGAGTATTAGACCGAGTTTGATAGATTCCCTGAAATTATAATGCAATTAGGTAACACCTAGGGGCTTTTTTATTTGTATTTTTGATAATTTGATAAACCCAAGGTCCTTCTTAAAGGACCTTATCCCTTGTGCAAATGTACACACAAATTCCAGGATGGAAAAAATATAGCTGGTTGGTGCACAATCTCCAAATTTGGAAGAAATGGCAGAAACCTCATCCAATAGCATGGAATCAAATGTTGTGACTATTCTTCATAAATATTATGACCGATAGTCATAACATTAGTTTTTGCAAATTTAAAATTGTTAAGAACTCTTGAAAGGCTTACACTCAAGTGAAGAATCATCCTCAACAACATCAGGGACCGGATAGAGATGCAAGCCTAGTTATCTTAGGGTTATTTCTTCTACACGTACATTGTAAGTATGTTCCTAATCTACGAAGGATTTGTATATATTTTTTTGGTCGAAAAGTCTAAGTAGGTTAAGGATATTTGATTTTGTGTGCAGCATTGTGTGTTGCTCAGTCTTTCATAGTCATCACGAGTGTGGTGATTTAGTGGGAAAACTACATGAATCTTAGTTGAAGTCTATGTTATCTAGTGGCGATATCTTAGTGGGAAAGGTGACATTTCCTTAGGCTCTTCAAGTAATAGAGTTATTCCTTGATTATGTGATTAATAACTTCTTCTCACGTTGGTTTTAACTGTGATTCACTTTTGGTTAAAGAAGATTAGTGAAACCGTTGAAAATACGGTGTGACATGTCGTGATTTTACTCCCTTGAGTAAGGAGATTTCCATGTAAACAGCTTGTGTTGTGTTCCTGTCAATATTTACTATTCGTAATTATTCTTGCCAAGTCAAGTGAGATGATTTGTTAACTGATAGTGGAAACAGACATTCTATCAGACTCTCAAACTAAAAGTAAATAAACCAACAAAAATATTTCCCCAATAACATTGCTACAAGAAGAATGTTTGAGAGTAAGGCACACATTTGGGGCCTTAGACCTAATTCGAAGTCTCAAATTCCCTTACTACCAACCCTACTTATAGTTGACCTCTATTTTATCAAAAACCTTCTTCCCAAAATACTATATTCAAAAAACATTTTTGAACCAAACAACAATTTATAGACCTAGTAGAATCAACAGTACTACCATGTCAGGAGATTGACAACAGTATAGATGAATGAGAGGAATTAAAAGGCGATTTTTTTCTATGATGAGAAGTATGTAATGGGACATAATTGCAGATCCACGAAGTAACTTCACCTTGTTGAGGTGTTGGAAGAATATTCAATAGATCTCAATAAAGAAGTATAGTTACAAGAAGAGTCTAGTGTAGCAGATGGAATTCATAGTTGTCTCACTACAAGCATTTACTACTATGATAAGGTATCATACATTAATGGTTATAGCGTATCTTTAGAAGAGACCCTTGCAAGTGTTGATTGACAAAAGGATCACACATCATTTCATTGGATAATAAATATCTAAAGACTTAGTCAGTAAATCTATTACGACCATTGAACTGTCTATAATTGTGGCCGATTGAAGGAGGATACAAAGTACTTCAACATTCGAGAATTCACAATGATTGTTGTAAGGAACTTTGTTTCTTCACATTTCCTACTTATGCCTCTAGGAAATGTAGAGACTGTATTCGAAGTGCAATATTTGAGAACCTTAGGCCGAATCTTATTTGATTCTAAAAACAAATTTTTTGAATTTGTTACAAGGGGAACAAACATGTCCTAAAAGGTGTTGGAACTCAACTTGAGGTATGCAGTTCCAATCACTAAATACTATAAGGGCTCAGATTCTCAATTATCCACGAAGATTTTGATGCAAGAGACCTCAGCACAAGGACAATCCAATGTTATACAATCTATTAAACGTACTGAGATTGTCTTAGGAATTTTCTTTTTCAACTAAAATTAATTCTACTTTTACTGCTTTATATTAGATAAGAGTTAGTGAATTAGTTGTTAGAAATCTATTCCTATTATTTAGGATCAAGTTAGTAAGTTATGAATCTGCTAGTCGTGGGTTTACTGCTTTCTAGTTTTTGTTTTCTATTTCATAAACGTGTTATGAAGACATCAATAAAAATGTTGTTCTACCAATATTCTTATTGACTTCTCCACCTTCTAATAACTCATACTTATGAATTTTCCTAACAATTGGTATCAAAGCATTTTTAGCTTGTGGGATATATGAGTATTTATTTGATTGATTGATTCAACTAATTCAAGCACCACAACAAGAAAAAAAAAAGCTTAAACAATGAAGAAAGCTCAAGTAACTCAAGCACCACAACCCAGAAAAAAAAAAGCTTAAACAATGAAGAAAGCTCAAGTTTCTCTGAAATGGAACCTCCTGTCGTCGATGATCAAAATTTTCACATGTGGGAAGTGATGATGGAAGCTTATCTCGAAGCATAAGATCATTGGTAGGCAACAAGGAGGACTACGATGTTTTTCCGCTAACCGGAAACCCAACAATAGCTCAACTAAAAAATAACAAGTACAAAAAAACTACTCTCTTAAAAAATTTTCACTCGTATAATGTCTCTAAAATCAGTGAAAGTCATCTACGAGTATATCAAGGTAGAATATGAAGGATATGACTATATTGAAGGTATGCAATTGCTTAATCTCATTAGAGATTTTGAGTTACAGAAGATTAAAGAATTGAAAACTATCAAAGAATACTCTGACATGATTATGAGCATAGCAAATAGAGTAAGCTTGCTTGTTTATAAGTTTAAACACTCACATGATATTGAAAAGAATCTGGTTATTGTACCTGAATGATTTTAAGACACAATTACTCCTTTAGAGAAAACCATGGATCTATCAAAAATCACTTTGGAGTAATGATTGAATACCTTGGAGGCTCAAGAACAAAGAAGGATTATCAGAGAAGATGGAACTAGACCGGGAGCATTGGCAGAAAAAAAATGAAGATAGTGGAAGATAGAAAAAAACACAAAAAGAAGAACCAACCAACAAATGGAGAAGGAGCAGCATGCTATAACAACAAAAGAATAGCATGTAGCTTCGAAGGAAACTATCCTCGCATTGAGGAAAGAATGGGCATGCGCCGTATAAGTGTCGGAAAAGGATTGATGCTTCAGTAAGTGTATTCAACTCAGGCATAAAGCAATTATTTACACGATTAAAATGCAGTAGCAAGATACAGAGGTCTAGGTTGTTAATGAATAGGAAGATGATTAACTCTTTGCATCATGTTTTACAAGAAATGTTTTAACTGAGGCATGGCTGATGAATAGAGGATATACAAACCATATGACTCAGGACAGAGGAATCTTTAATGACATGTAGCCTACTGGTGTTACAGAAGTCAGAATAGGTCATGGTTGTAATATTCCAGCAAAAGGAATGACAAATTTTACAATTGAAACACAATAAGGTACTAAAGAAATTTCCGTTGTTCTATACAACCAGATTTAGATCAAAACTTGTTAAGTATTGGTCAACTGTTAGAAAAAGGTTTCTAATTGTATTTCAAAGATAAATATTGCTTATCATGGAAGCCTCATAACATGACTTTTTTAAAGTAAAAATGAGAGGCGAAAGTTCTTTATTAAATATATTGGAGGAAGAACAAGGGGAGTATTTAGCAAGAAAAAAATCTTACGAGTTATGGCATAACAGACTCCGACTCTATTATTATCAAGGATTTCTAAAAATACAAGAATTGGTAATGGTTGATAATCTTTCTATACTGGGATAGAGTTATACAAATAGTCGGACTTGTTTATTCGGAGAAAAAAGTAGACTTCCATTCCAAAAGGAAACTTGGAGAGAAACAAGAAAGTTGCAGATGATTCACACGGATGATGGAGAACCCCAAAGGACTCCTTCACTTCAAGGTAGTCTTTATTATGTTATTTTTTTGATGATCTAACTTGAATGTGCTGGATTTATTTTTAAAGTATAAATCGGAGGTCCAGAGCATTTCTTTAAAGTTGAAAGCGAAATTGGAAAATAAAAGTTTCTGCAAAATTCGGATTTTATGTTTTGACAACGGCAAGTAGTACACTACTCATTGGTTTTGTCTAATTTGTGAAGAAGCAGGGATTGAATGTCAACTCACTACTTCTTAATTCTCCATAAAAAAGGAGTTAGCAAGAGAAGAAACACAATTGTCATAGATATGGCAAGATATATGTTGCACGAATAGATTTGCCAAAGATGTTTTGGCCAGAGGCAGCAAATATAATTGTATTCCTACAAAATCAACTTCCCTCAAAAAGTTTTAAATATAACTCTTCTTAATGAATGGTATGAATACAAACCTCCGCTGCATTTTCTTAAAGTGTTTGGTTGTCTTTGTTTTACCTATGTACCTCATGTCAAACGACATAAAATAGATAAATAGGATGCCCCAGACATGTTTATTGGTTACAATAATGTTTCAAAAGCGTACATGATCTTTCAACCTGAAGGTGAGAAGATACTTATCAGCAGAGATATCAACTACATGGAGAGTGAAGAATGGGATTGGGATGATTCAAGAAATTCCGTCTAGAAGACAAGATCGTGCTCAAATGAAAGGAACGATGATCCACCAATTAGGGGAACTCAATTTTTCTCTGATATAGATGAGAGGTGTAATGTTGCAATTAGTGAACTTGCTAACCTTTAAGATGCTATCAATGACCCCCAACTGGAGAAATTCAATGCATGAGGAGTCGTTTATGATAAAAAAAAATTGATATATGACAGCTTGTTGACAAATCTCAAGGAAAAAAAAAATTGTAGTATAGTGGATGTTCTTAACCAAGGTAAATGTATAACAAATTAATGTATTTAGTGTTTTCGTTGTTTTACTTAGTTTTACCAAGTCAATGTTTTTGTTCCTATATTTTAGGATAGGCTATAGTCAATAACAAAGTATATCAATACTTTGATATGGGAATATTTTCTGCACCTTTTTAGGATTCAAGTAATACTACTTTTAGGAGTCAGTTGTAGCTTTAGAGTTGACGTTATAAATTTTTCTTTTTCTGTATTTTTCACATAAGCTTTCAAGAAAAAGGTTAAGTTATTCTCCAATTTGTTGCCTCTTCTGATCATTTCAATAAGAATTTTCTGTTCAACTCTTTATTTTATGTTATCAGACCCATGTTGGAATTCTTCCATCTTTATTGTTGTTATCGTTTGGTTAGAAGATTCTTGTGGTGTACTATGGATCAATTTAATGAGGGAAGTGGTGCGAATGCACAGAATGGTGTTGAGAAGCTTGTAGGAACTAACTACAAATATTGTAGGATATGTATGGAGGCTTATCTTCATGGTGAAGACTTGTGAGAACTCGTAGCTGGTTCAGATGTAAAAATTCTAGCAGATACCCCTGAAAATTTTGAGCCACGTAGGAAATTGAAGATCAAATGAGGGAAGGCTCTATTTGCTTTAAGAACATCGATTAGCAAAGAGTTCATTGATCATGTTCGTGATGTTGGTTCTCCACAACAAGTCTACGAAACTCTTGAAAGGTTATTTTCCAAGAAGAATACAACAAAATTACAATTCTTGGAAAATGAATTGGCAATGACAATGGAAGGAACCATGTCGATTTCAGAATACTTCTTGCGGGTGAAGAATATTTGTGCTGAAATTTCTGAACTAGATATAACCGAGAAGATTAGTGTAGCCCGTTTAAGAAGATTCCTCATCCGTGGTTTAAATAAGGAGTATACACCTTTTGATACCTCCATACAAGGGTGGGCACAACAACCATCAGTTGAAGAACTGGAAAATTTGTTGTCTAATCAAGAAGCTTTGGCTAAACAAATGGACAAAAAGTTTCAACTCTTAACATGGAGCTGTTCTTTTTTCAAAAGGAAAGTTAAATGAGGATGAACCAGAGGAAGGTACTAATCGAAGGAAGGTTGCTGGCAGTAGTTCACAAGGATACAAATCAATCAGGTGTCATAGGTGTGGGAAGCTTGGGCATATTAAAAGATATTGTCGTGTTAAGATCTCCAAAGCAAACGTTACTTGTGAAGATGAACAAGATGATGAGACTAAATGGGAGCATTGATTTACTATTGAAGACGTTGAAATAAAAGATAAAGTGGTGTTTCAATCAGAACCAAATAAATCTCATATCAATCATGTTGATTTCAAGGAGGAGTGGATTGTTGATTCTGGTTGTACACACCATGTGACTGACGACGACTCATTATTTTTAGAGTTGCGACAACACAAGGGAGAAAGAGTTATTCTTACGGCTGATAACTCGACTTATCCAGTAATGAAGGACGGTGTGGTTGAAAATGGTATTAATGATACAAATATCAAGCTAAATGATGTCTATCATGTTCTAGGCTTGAAGAAGAATCTAGTTTCCGTTTCTCAAATTACTAATTCTGGAAAAAATATGTTTTGTTTGGTCCAAATGATGTGAAAGCACTTGATAGCATGAAAATATTGAAGCTGATGTTCTGTTTGCTGGTAAGAAGAAAGGCTCTTTATTTTTCATGTCAGCTTGAGAGGCATATGTTAAGAAAACAAAGTCAAATAGATAATTTAGTGATATGACATGCTCGATTGGGGCATTTAGGTTATCAAATGTTGCAAAAGATCTCTTCAGATAAACTCTTAGATGGCATGCCACCTCTGAAAAATGCACAAAAAAGTGATTTTTCAAGGTTGCCAGTATGGGAAATCACATCGTCTTCCTTTCAAAAGCTCATCTAATTGTAGATTATCTCCATTTGAACTAGTGCACACTGACTTAATGGGACGAACAAGAACAACAAGTTGTAGTGCCTACCAATTGCAATGATATTGGTAGATGACTTCTCTAGATTTACTTGTGTCTATTTTTTTAGGGAGAAAAATGAAGCACTTTCCAAGTTCATTGAATTCAGCGCAATCGCGGAAAAGGAGTTTGGGCAAAAAATAATGTGTGTAAGGAGTGACAATGGTGGTGAATTCATGTCAACGAAGTTCTTTCAGTTTTCTGAAGAAAGAGGCATTCAAAGACAAATGACGTGTCCCACTACCCCGCAACAGAATGGGATTGCAGAAAGAATGTTGGACATATCTCTTAAGTAAGTCTTTCATGGATGCAGGATAAGAGTCTACCTAGCGAGCTATGGGCAGAAACATTTCAATGTTCATGTCATGCCATAAATTGTTTACCTCCATGGCCTGGTAAGGAAAAGACTCCTTTTGAATTTCTGTATGATCTAAAGACAAATGTTAGTTACTTTCGGGTCTTTGGTTCTATCTTCTATTTTCATGTTCCTAAATCAATAGAACCAAGCTTGATCCGAAAGCAAAGAAATGTATGTTTGTTGGTTATGATTAATACAAAAAAGTGGTGGAAATGCATGGATCCAAGAAATCAAAAAGTTCGTTACTTTTAGTGATGTTTTGTTCGATGAAGTGTCATCTTGGTGTACAACCCCAATATCAAGTTTGCAGAATGTCAAGCTTGATGATTACCAAAAAGAGTCATTGTTTCCTGAAATTAATACTCAAGGAGTTGATGAATTCCCAAATAAAACAATGGAACCCTCGTCTTCAGAAAATGGACAGGAAATGGTTAGAAGATATTTGAGGGAGAAACGGCAACCAAATCATCTCAAGGATTATGAAGTAAAGCTAAACCACTGCACTGTAACTTCCTGTTTCTTTACTGGAGCATTTGATGAAGAGCCTACATTCTATGAGGAAGCTAAGGGCTGTCAAAAATGGGAAATAGCAATGCAAGAAGAAATTTATGCCTTGAGGAAGAATGATACATGGGAGCTAATACCAAAGCCAGAAAGCAACAAACCAGTCACTTTTAAGTGGGTCTATCGATTGAAAAATAAATCATACAACACAATCAAAAGATGTAAAGCTCCTCTCGTTGCTCGTTTATTTTATCAAAGTTATGAGCAATACTATGAAGAGACCTTCACTCCTGTGGCGAAAATGGTAACCGTGAGATCAGATTTCTCACTAACTGCTTTTAGAAATTGGAAATTATGGAAAGTTGATTTAAAGAATGCATTTCTTTACGGAGAGTTGTATTGTGAAGTTCTAATGGAGGAACCTTAAGGTTTCATCTCTAAGTAATTCCCCAACCATGTTTGTCGATTGAAGGAGGCTTTGTATGGTCTCAAACAAGCTCCACGTTCTTGGTATGGAAAAATTGCACAATAATTTATTTTTTTGTGGATTTAATATTTTTGATTCAGATCCTAGTTTGTTTGTAAAATTATAATCAAAAATCCATTTGTTGGTTTTATTATACGTTGATGATATGATAATTACCGAAAGTGAGGAAGAAAAAATATCTCGATTGAAAGATGATCTGTCAATTCGATTTGAGATGAAGAACTTAGGTGAGGTTGAATGTTTTCTTTGTTTGGAAGTGTAGAAAATCAGCCAAGGGTACTTTATATGTCAAAGAAGATATGCTAAGAATTTGTTGAAACATCTTAGTATGGGGGAGGCAAATGTAATGGCAACTCCAATGGAGATAAATCTTAAGATGGAGAAAGATGAAGGTGAGTTGTTGAAGGATGCTAGGTCATTTTGACAACTTGTTGGTAGTTTAATTTACTTAACTATCACAAGGCCGGAAATTACATTTTCTGTTAGTGTTGTTTCTCAATTAATGCAGGATCGAAGAACTCCTCATTTAGAGGCAGCAAAAAGGATTCTATGTTACATAAAAGGTTCAGTTGATTGTGGTCTTATGTATGAGAAAGGGACTGATTTTGTGTTGCAAGGATTAACAGACGTAGATTGGGCAGGTGATACGTCTCGTCGTCGTTCAACTTCAGGGTATTGTTTCAACCTTGGATATGCGGCTGTTTCTTTTTGTAGCAAGAAGCAATCCACTGTTGCTTTGTCTAGTAAAGAAGCGAAATATATAGCAGCGACAATGGCAGCTCACGAATGCATTTGGCTAAAATGTTTTGTGGAAGTTATTTTTGGCAAAATGGACTATGCTGTGAAACTTCAATGTGATAATGAGAGTGCCATCAAACTAGCTTCAAATCCAGTTTTCCATGGCCGAACAAAACACATAGAAGTTCCTCACCATTTTATTCGAGAGAAAGTGTTGAATCAAGAAATTGAGTTGAAAGGAGTTCATACTAGTGCACAAGTAGCAGATATCTTTAAAAAGGCTTTGGCAAAGCCTGATTTTGAAATGTGTACAGTTGCTCTTGGGATCATTGACAGTAAATATGCACTAAGGGGGAGTCTAAAAAATTAGTGTATTTACTGTTTTCGTTGTTTTACATAGTTTTACCAAGTCAACGTGTTTGTTCCTATATTTTCGGATAGGTTAGAGTCAATAACAAAGTATAATAGTACTTTGATATGGGAATATTTTCTTCACCTTTTTAGGAGTCAAGTTATACTACTCTTAGGAGACAGTTGTAGCTTTAGAGTTCACATTATAAATTTTTCTTTTTTGTATTTTTCACATAAGCTTTCATTAAAAAGGATAAGTTATTCTCAAGTTTGTTGCCTCTTCTGATCATTTCAATAAGAATTTTTTGTTCAACTCTTTGTTATAAAATGTTGATGGTTCAATCAACAAGCATAAAGCAAGACTTTAAGTTAATGTTTATGCGCATATTTTATGTGTAGATTGTTCTGACACTTTTACTCGAGTAGCTAGGCTCGACATTCTAAGATTGCTTGTAACTGTGTATGCATAACGTGCTTGGAAAGTGCATCACATGGATGTCAAATTAGCATTATTAATGGTATCGTGGAATAGATGACTATTTGCTCAGGCTCGATGTTGAAAAGACTCTTTCAAAATTCACATTGTATATTAAACATAATAGTTGTGAGATTCTTGTTGTTTCTGTTTATGTGGATGACCTTTTGATTATAGGGAACAACGAAAAGCAAATTGATGGGTTCAAGAAAGATAAGATGCATGCTTTCTAAATGTATGATCTTGGTCTAATTACATATTAACTTGGAATTGAGATTACATAAGGAAAAGATGAGTTTTTGGTTTGCCAGAAAAATTTCACAAACGAAATTTTCAAGAAACTCAAAATGGAAAATTGCAAAGAGATTAGTACTCCCATGAACCAAAAGAATTAACTAAGCAAATCATGGATGCGAAAAGGTGAATGAGACATACTTCATAAGTTCCATTAGATTTTTAATGTATCTTACACCTACAAGACCAGATTATGTTGCAAGTTTTTTATCAAGGTTCACGCATTATCCTAGTGAAGTACATTTGCAGACAGCCAAAAGAGTTGTGTGGAGTACTTCAGGGTACTGAAGAAAATTCTGGTTGAATTTCATATATTACTAATGGGAAGCAGTATTTGTGGACAATCAAGCAGCAACAAGTATATCTCACAATCTTGTGTTTCATGGAAGAACTAACCACTCCAAATCAAGTTATTTTTCTTGAGAGAAGTGCAAAAATATTGAGATATAACTCTAGTCTATTCCAAGAGGAAGAACTATTGGCTGAAATATTAACTACATTTTTACCAGTTAACAAGTTTCAGCTTCTCAAACAGTGAATAAGTAATAACAAGATGCAATCTAAATATTTAAAAAATACAATCCATAATTACATGAAATCTATACTAGACATTATCTAAGAAGCTAAATCAAGATATTAGATGGAATCCTACCTCAATGCCGATCAGGAGTGCTCAAAATCAACAACAAACGAGCTATCCATTTTTTATAATCCTTCGGACACCTTCACACCATCATATTATATATCAAAATTACATATGGATGTTTAGACAATAAAATAGAAATAATTGAAAATGTACCAAAAAAATAGTCAAAATGGGAATACAAGGCCCATACTGAAAATCCAAAAATAGAGTATACCAAAAGCTCCTAAATGCCTTAACGATATTGTACCTTGAAACGGGGCTTAATTTCATGTGTGGAACACCCCGAACAACTACATGTAAATAAAATACAAATTGAGAAAACATAAAAGAGGGAATCCCCTTCGGGCGGAATATACCTCAAACAAAGAGCCTCATCAATTCCCTAAAACACCAACGTGAATCAACAATCAACTTTGATACCAACACTTTGAATCGCCTCAATTATATCTCCCCAATATCAACAAATCACATTTTAAAGTTGGGGACTAAAGATGAAATCTCGCTATTTAAATAATAGAGGCTGTGGTTGGTAAATGTGATTTTTGGTCACTAAAGGACAAAATTCCGGTTGCTAAACGCCTACACAATATATCAACCTACCGCAAACAATTTTGGGTATGAACTGTATGACAAATCAGAAAAAAGAATTACAAATTACAAACCCTTATTTACTTATCCGGCAACTTACTTTATATGGAAGATGATGAAATGAGGGAATCAATTCAGTTAAGCACTAGAACATCATGTGGTCAGGCAAAGGAATTTATCTCTTTGAATAAAGAAGGGGAGAAGTCGAGGGAATTTTGCCATCTGATTCTGCAATTTTTTAGACTTATTTTTTACTTACTCCATAATGTGTTGGTAAAACCTAAGAATATTGTTTGTCTTTTGCGTATTTTCACTATATTTCTGTTATCATTCCTTTTTTTTTTAAATTTAAATATTGTTAAAGATAGTAACTTTATAATACAACAAAGTTAAAGTTAAGTGAGATAATATATAGCATACTATAGAAAACAAAAGGCAATGGGAAAACTAAATATCCAAATATATAAAATATGAAATGTAGAACAAACTCAGAAGAGCTCATTAAAATAATTCATTTGATGTTAAATTTGTTATGATCCCTTCATCCAAATTTATTTGGTACTTTTAATTTTACGAGAGTGAAACAATATAAGTTTGACCAGAAATTTGTGCATTAAATTTTCATAATCTTCATATATATATATATATATATATATATATATATATATA
>NC_028645.1:73088558-73090975 GCF_001406875.1 Solanum pennellii
ATATATATATATATATATATATATATATATATATATATATATATTACGTTGAATATTAAATTACTATAATATCTCTAACTTAGGTTGTGACTTTTCGATGAGTTGAGACTTTTCCAAAGAGTTGTGACTTTTCGAAAGAGTTGTGACTTTTTAAAAAATATGTGACTTTTTAAAAGTGTTGTAACTTCTCGAAAAGGTCATGATTTTTCGTACAAGACACAAAAAATATTTCTTCATACTATTTTTTTTTACTATAAATAGAGGGGCTTCCTCACATTTTCAACCACAAATTTTCTAATGTTCTGCTCTTCTTCTACTTCTACTTCTTCTTATTCTTGAGTTTCAATTTTTTCTAGTGAATTATTGTTGTTGAATGAGTTCAAAGTTTATCAGAATATGTGGTACCACTGTTTTAATGAAGTAAGTCATTCTATCATAAGATGGTTTATTCCATAACCTCGAGTATTGAGGGGGAAATATAATTTTTATGATGAAATGTGTCGATCATGCTTCTGAAAAAAATTGTACACCTATAATGGCTTATGCAAATGGACATACTTGACTTATAAAGGCTTTGACGAGAATTGCATACATGTAGAAAAAAACAACAACAGGTCAATATACTACAAACCAGAAGCTTCCTCAAACAATATAACTATAACAATCCATTCCCCTTTTTAAAAAGATACTGCTTATAACAACGTACCCAATTATACTATTTAAAATTTCAAATTTTTTACTAGGATTCAGCGTGCAAGACTACATAGAATCGATCGTAGTAAAGATTTGATCTCTATTTATACCTGAAAACACTTTCACCCAACGGACTCTGCCTCATAGGTATGTTGTCTTATTCATCGTAACTTTTACACTTATCTTATTCTAATGCTTCATAACAAAAAAGAGAAGAAAAATTTCACAATTACATATACATACCAATTGATGATTCCTTTCATTTTATACATTAGGTTTGTTTTTAAAGAAAATGTGCCGATCATATTGCTAAGAAAATTGGACCCCTTAAATGGTTTATACAATGGGACACAGTTGATTTTTAGAGGCTTTGACGAAAATTTTGATAGGTCAATATGCCACTAACCAGGTGTCTACTTAAACAATACAACTATCACCGCTGTAGGGGTCTGCAAAAATTGATTTGACCGATAGACTGAACCGAAAAAAGTATTAATGGTTTATTGCTACTGGGTTATTGGGTTAAATATTTTTAATGCTTTTTTAAAAATAATCATTGGGTTATTTGTTCGGTATTGAATTTAGTTATTCAGTAATTGGATAAATCAATAACCCATTAAGAGTTTAGACTATAGTAAATTAATACTTTTAAATATACATACATATTCGTAAATATTACTGTCAATATCTTAATAGTTATATAATTTTCATTTAGCAATCAATGCATACTTCATTGTGACTTAGAGATCACAACTTTACATTATACAAATCGGCAAAACCTAAATTAATTATATTCCTCCTTATTTGTCTTTGTGTTATACATGAATAGTTTTTTTCATGTTTTTTTGTTATTATTTCTATTTTATGAGCCTTTGTAAGATTACCGTATTGTCTTGTCGTGTCTAATTTATTAGAGAAGTCATATATTTGTTTATAAGTATGTTCTTGTTGGTTAAACCGAAAATTGAACTGTTAAGGACCAAAACCGATAAACAATTAAAATATGTTAAAGGTCAAGCGATATCCAATGTAGGAGTATACCTACATTAGCATGCTTTTTTGCATGAAAAACTATATATTGAACTATCTAGATGAATATCTATGCTAACAATATAGGTGCAAGTCATGACTGAACAACAAGATTTATGCACCAGGACATACACAAGATATACTGTCGAGAAGAAAGTACTAGGTGAGATTAAATTAGTACGAAAATTGTAAGAATTCAGTCACAAAAAAATGTAGAACACACATGTAAATAATGAAATTTATATGGGTCAAATCCTTAGGTTTTGTGGAAGAGGAGATGATATGAAAAACACTAGACATCTACAACTAAAGACATTACTTTTGTGTCTTAAAGTTATTCAAATACATGCTACACTTAATTTGAAATATTAAAAGGAAATATACAGTTCATTTCATGACATAACTTAGAGAATAAATTGTTAATTTATGCACAATTAGTCACTAACAAATTGTCTTATAATAATTTTAGAATATAATGTTCGTTAAAACATGCCCAACAAGCAAGAAGGCAAATAGATTGTCCATTCACATAGTATGACGTAGTGCATTATTAAAAAACATATTGATATGTTGAAATACTATAACATACATAGAAGATAAAATATCATGTGTATACGGATCTAAGGACTTAACCTCCATCTGCAACGCACGTGCAGTGAATCCATTATATATATATATATATATATATATATATA
>NC_028645.1:73091765-73099633 GCF_001406875.1 Solanum pennellii
TATATATATATATATATATATATATATATAATTAGAAATTCAAAATATTTAAAAGATATATGGAAAATTCACATGCAAACATAGAATTGTTTGAATCTGAAAATATGAAAGGTGTCATATAAATTGTGACGGGGGGAGTATCTTTTATTAGAAAAATGTGTAAAAATATAATGTAATATTTCTAATATTATTTATTTAAATTCGAAACTGCCAATGCTATGAAACTATAAGACATTCATGGGAATCTATTTTTGTAATGAATAATTATTGTTCCTTTCATATCTACAAAACTAAATTTGCAGGTCGGACAAACGATATTACGAAGCCCTCATTTAGATACACTTAGTGAAAATTTTAATTTTAAATTATTCATATTTGAAGGAAAATATTTCCAGAGAGATATTTTCAAATTTTCTCACGTTTAGGTGGCATAAATGTTTTGAAAGTATTTTTCCAAATAAATTCATTTTTCTCAAATTAAATAATTTTTCAATAACTCTTTTTCAATCTCACACCTCAACTTTCACTCCTAGTTAATGTTTTGTGTATATATTTCTGATACTAATTCAAACTTTGACTCCTGATTCTAAATTCGGGACTAAAGTCTTGACCTCGACTTTACAACTCTCATTTCCCAAATTAGATCTGGGTAGAATCTTGATTTAATGCCTTGTTCTACTTAAGTATACATGGTCAAATCATAAGAAAAGTGTCGGGGTGGTGTTCCTAGTTGTTTGTTAGAGTTTGGTTACAGGTGGATAGTTGAGGTCGGGTCTTTATTATCATATAGGAGTCAGGTATTGAGTTCGAATCTGATTTAGAAATGGAGTCCTAGTTGAGGTGTTAGGAGCGTGTATGACATGAGATGTCGGGGTTTGATCTTTGTTAGGAAGTTGTTTCTTGAGTTGGGAATTCAGGTGAGATCTTACTTCGGAACTCAGAATCTTAGGCCTACTCATCATGTTTGGGTATCAATTTTAAGTCTTGATTCACAGCTCGGATCCCGAGAAGTAATTCAGGATCAATTCTTAGTTTGGATGTTTATTTCTAGGTCAAGATATAGGAATCGAGAGTCAACATTGAAAGGCCGTGATCTGGGTCTCACTTGAGATGATCTGGGTCTCACTTGAGATGTTGATGTCAGGTCCTAGTTCAAAAGTTTGGTCCAGCATTGTTATTGTGCTCGAGTCCTAGTTTGGAAGTCAATCCCTGATTAAGATCTTAGGGTTTCATTTGGGGGTCATATTACAACTAAGAGATTTAAAATTTGGATCACAAGTCAAGTCTATGGTTGGATCCCAATTGAATGTCAAGATTATGTGTAGATTTGAGTGCCAGGGTCAGGGTTGGGGTATGATATTAGTTTTTTCAATCAAATCATACTTTGGGTGGTGGGTTAGGATTCAAGTTCACATCCAGGGTCGAGAATATGGTCCAGTTTCGAGGAAGAATATTAGGTCCGATATTGGGGACAAGTCTTGGTTTAAAAGATGAATTTTTAGAAGTCGTAGTTAGATTTTATATTAGTCATTGGGGAAATATTTTTGTTCAAAAGTCAGGTCATAAGTAAGATATCAGGGTCGGGTCGATGTTTTAAAGTCATTTCC
Source organism: Solanum pennellii (assembly GCF_001406875.1). NCBI lineage: Eukaryota > Viridiplantae > Streptophyta > Magnoliopsida > Solanales > Solanaceae > Solanum > Solanum pennellii. Next base: position 73,093,373 of record NC_028645.1, read on the forward strand.
AGGTCAGAAGTTGGTATCCTTTCCTAAAAAAGTCGGGTTCCTTGATATAGATTCGAGGTTGAATCCATGTTTATTCTTGTTATAGTTTGAGTTTTAGGATTAAAGTCATGTACACTCCTACTTTGGGTTTTGAGTGTTAGTCGGTGTCAAAAAAAAGGTTGGATCTTAGGGTCGTATCCAGATTGGTAACTGGGGCCGCATCTCGGTATTTGTGTGGGTCAATGTTGGGTCTCCAGTTTGAATTTGATGTTAGGTTCCTTGTCAGATGTCGGGAACAGATCTTGAATCGTTCATCATGGTCGTATTCGATTTGGGTATTAGGGTCGTATCCCGAATTGATTATTGTGGTTGGCTTTTGGGTCAGGAAATATTTTTCTAAAAGGTATTTTGTTAATTCTACCCAAATATAAAAATATATTCTAGACAATGTTTCTCATTAACCAACAAAATATTAGATACTAATATTTCGTAAGTCACCAACCAAACATGACAAAATAAGGTAAAAGCCCCCTATTTTCCAAAGGAAACATAATCGTGGAAAACATCTTTCTTCATTTCAAATGCACCCACGTCTAGGCTTTCTTCACACCAATTACATAATGAGCATGCATATGTATGAATAAATAATATGTGTCATAAAGTCCTATATTCATCGCACGGACTATCCATTTTTGGCGGTATTTAATTTTTATTTAACAAATCAATCATATTTTATTTTTGTCCCTATTGCTCATTTTAATGAAAACTTTTTTTTTTCAAAGAACCCTTAATTGTGACTTAATTTCATTGGGAAAACTTTTAGATAATTTTTAGAACTTTTATCCTTAATTGAGATAGTTTTTCCAACGACTATAACAACTTGTCATCACCACTAATTGTTATTTACAAACATCATCAATAACGATCATTATCATGCCAATCATTAATTACAGTTTTCATTTGTTCCTCTTAATAACAAATTCCAAAAGCGAAATACTAACATCAAAGCGATATAATTAATGTTATGAAATTCTTTTTATACTAATTTATAAGTAGAATCAGTAATTAGACATAGATCACGGTTGTCATTTGTTCCTCTTAATATCAAAGACCAAAAGGGAAATAGTACCATGAAAGAGATATAATTAGTGTTATGAAATTATTTTTCTACTCATTATAAGTGGAATTAGTCATTAAACAATTAATAATATTATTATTCTTTACATATTTTATCTTTATAAGTTCAATTTTTCACAAAATATGTATGCATTATCGTTTTAGTGTGTATTTTCATACATATGTGTATATGAATCTAGGACATGAAGGTTTCACAGTATTTCTAATGCACTTCACCTAAGAGTTGTATATCGAAAGCCTTTTTGTAGTGATTTTAATAACTTTTGTATCTTCTTTTGGAGGAAAGATGTTCACGTTCAAACGACGTACCTTAGGTGTGATCGTAGATGAGCAGCTCAGGAAATTGAAGGAAAATCAGGGAAGTCTGACTACGCGTGGAACAAAGAGAGACAATGACGGTCTTTCAGTTTATTGACGAACCATACTAGTGAACTTTCATTTGATTTAGAGAAGGTTCCAATACCTTCTTTTGAAAGATTCTAAGTATGGAGCTACGGAGGATAATGAAGGCTCGTAGATGGATCGACGGACCGTACTGTTGATCCGTTGTTTGATTCAAAGAGGGTTCCATCCGGAGAGCAGAAATAATTCTAAGTCATGACTGACGGAAGCAATCTAGGGACCATCGATTGATCGATGGTCCGTAAGAAGACGCGTACCTGAACAAATTCCTTTTTCAGAAAGACTTTGGTTTCTATATATATGGTATTAAAACCTCATTTTTGGTTTTAGCTACTATTACTTTTGTTCTACTTTGTGCATTAAAGATTGGTTTTCAACAACTTTAACAATTAATTGATTTTTGGATTTGGTTTGAATGATTTTTCATGCAATTTCTAGTTGGAATTCTGGGTTTATTCTTCTTGTTCGGTATGTTCATGTTCTTCATCTTAAACTATGAATTATGATCTTGCTAGCATGGGTAACTAAATCCACAACTAGGGTTGTGGGAACCATGGGTATTAAAAAAGTAATCATAGTAATTAAGGAATTCTTGAACAGTATTTTTGCATGCATTGATAATTCTTTCATTTAGAATTCTTTTTAACGGTGACCAATGTTAGAACTCGCCTTGTTGCTACTTGCCGAACAAATGAGGTAGTTAATAAGAAAATAATTATCAACATAGATTTAATGTAATACTATCTAATAGGATAGTGTCGATTGGTGCGAATTAATAACCAAGTTATACATCGATTAAGATGTCTAATATTAGATAATGGTAAATGTTAGTAAATCACACAAACTAGCCAAACCAATGTGCTGGGTGAAATTCTCTAGATGCCGGACCAAGGATTTAGAGATACTTAACTTATCACTCTGTATCTAGTAAACTAGGAAAAGACTGATATTGCTAGGAATACTGAGTTATGAACCTGTAGGGAACACATATACCCTTGTTACTCTCTCATCTTGATAAAATCAAAGTTTAAACTTGTTCAACTGCTACTTAAACTCTTAAAGGAATTCGTTTCACAACCCCCTTACTTACTTTCTTTGGAAAGACATTGACTAAATAAATATAATCGTGAGTTAAAGTTTAAGTTTAGACCATTTTCCTCGTGGGATCGACCCCAACCTACTAGTTGGGTTCTCTACTTGATAACGATCACATATGCTTCTTTAGGGAGGTATAATTTTAGCGTATCAAATTTTGTCCTCAAGACATAAGGTATTGTTCATGGTAAACATACTTCAAAAAATTGAGAAATTAAAAGCGTAACTAAAATTTTGTTTGCTAAGAAAAACTTGTGGTTATAAGCTTTTAACGAGAATTGTATACTTTCTACTTAAAAATAAATCTCTAAAAATGTAAATTTGTAAAATGGATTGTGTTAGAATTACTTGACTAAAGGGTTGGGGATAGTGATGAGGTTCAATTCCTCCTTTGGTGAAAATATGGTTGGACAAATTTTATATTGTTGCTGATTAACCGAAACAAGTTATCTTCCCCAATAAGGTTCTAATGCATTTTGCCTTTTTTATACATAACATATGAAATACATTTGGTTTGTCACTTTTGTTGAGAATTAACCTAATAATTTCTCATAAACACTACATCATTGGGGTTTTTTCTCATTTAAGACATTGACACGTCCAATGAACATTTAATTATTGCTTTATGTTGGATCTCTATTCATCAACACATAATTGTTTCTATGCCCTAGTGTCTGACTGTCGTAGTTACTAGTAACTAACATAAAACAAACTGAGCTAAAAAGGATGTCCGATGTATACGCCCCATCGAGAGGAACCAATACCTTTCTAAGGTTATAAATGTTAGGATCGAATCCACACACACACACTTGATGAATGAATAACACAAGAACATACGAGAGAGAGATGAGAGATCTAGGGAGAGAAAGAGAGAAACCAATAGTTCGTGGTAACACCCCATGGGTAAACTTCCACGGCGGTGGGGTATAAATTAATGATTCAGAGTATATTTTGTTACAGAGAATTAATGGAGAATAAATAGTACAGTATGGCATTAATAGAACATTAATATATGACAGTACATGAAATATTAATCAGGCTCCACAACCTAAAAATAAAGGCATGATTGGCGTGATAACTAAATTTTATGCCTATAGAGGGGACTTATAAACATACGGGGTCCCATAAATCTAGGACTATGAGGATATATGATTAATATTTCTAGGACACTTCTTCCAACTCTGTGTGTGAACGGTACGTGTTTAAGATTAATAATAAAGTATGAATATATTCAATTCAATCACAAGAATAGACATTTACGAATAAAAACATGATTTAAATTGAGGGTTGATACAAGTGTAAAATAACAAACAAGGGGGTTTTTATTTTAACTATTAGCTACAACAACATAATACGAAATTAAATATATTGAGATGAGTTCTTGTGATTTGATTTTATTATAGTCTAATATAGACAAATGTGTAATTGCAGCTATTAGTAATTAATTTTCAATCAGTGGCTAAGCTAGATTTTACTGGGGATATACTTTCTCTCAAAAGGTTTACCTCGAATCAAGTTGGTTTCTCTCGAACTCCAACACGCAAACAATTAAGAACATCCTACTCTTTAGTACATTCATTCTCTCAAGCTAAATGTGTGGAAAAAGATTTAGGATTCACTCTCTCTCGCTGAACCCATGACAATACAATACCCACAGACCATCAAATCATTAATCTTGGTTTTAAAACTTCTCTCTCTAGCAAGCCAAAAACACGAACGTAGAACATTATTTTCAACTACAACTCTTTAGATTAAACCATATTTACTGTTTAAAATCACTTTTAAACAAAATTTAAACTAACTATTAGAAATACCCACAAGCTATATGATCCCATAATCACGTAATCACACCCCAAGAATTGGGGTTTTAGTTGACATCATAAAAAAATAAAAATCGTTACCAAAATTGCTTTTATAACAACTTACGAAGGTTCAAATTGAGAATTCACAAAGACCAATTTCCAAATTCTCCAAAATGGAAAACTTTAATTCTTTAAAGCTAAGGAAACCTTAATCTCGATACTCACAGTTCGAACTCAAAAATTACTCTAACGAATGTTCAAAATAAAATTTGATATCAAACATAATGTTTGAAAATGTATTTATTGTTTACAAAAATATTGTGAAAGGATATTCAACGAAGTTATTCTGGTTTGCCGATAAGCTCGGCAATCCGCCCTTTGGTCAGTTACATCACCTTTTTCGTTTAGCCTTCCTTATTCTTAAGTTGTCTAACTTTGGGAGGTCCAACATTGTATTGTTGAACCAATCTGTGACATGGCGACTGTTGATTTCTCTCGCAAAATTGATTTTCTCCTTTAGGGCTTGGCACACTGGAACTTTAGGCACTCAAGAGGCCATCAGGTGACTCATCAAATGGACTTGTCCATCACCAGGACTTCCTCTCTTTGCTTTTTCAACTCTTTTCGTTCCTTTTTTCAAATTAGTGTCCATGCTTTGTTTCTCAATGCAAATACTTGAAAATCAATGGTTTTACAACAATTATTGGCACAAAACAAGCATTTGAGGACACAAAAATCTATCCTAGGACTCATCAACAACCTCAACCTAAACTTATGTTTTGTCCTCAATTAAAACTCAAGTTTAGCAGTTCAAAAAGGATTTCTCAAAAAATTCTACACAAGACTCAATCATGAATGCACACTTTATTTCAATTTCTTATTCATTCTTATTCATGCTCTAAATTTACCCCATCATTCATTTTCATGAAATATTGGATAGCATATTTCTTTTTGCAACTTAATTTCAAAATATTTTTCATTCCTTTTCCTTTTTTCTTCTTCTTTTCTTCTTCCTCTTTTTGTCTGGAGGGTTCCATCTTTTTCAAAACCATGGGTAAAGGGGAATTCCTTAACATCTCATGAGTTACCTCCTCTTTTCACCACACCCTGTCACGACCCAAAACCGAGCCGCGACTGGCACCCACACTTACCCTCCTATGTGAGCGAACCAACCAATCTAAACCTTAACATTTTAACCATAATGAACAAAATACGATGCGGAAGACTTAAACTCATTAATAAAAAGACAATTCAATAACTTCTCAAAATTCAACATCTATTATTCCCCAAAATCTGGAAGTCATCACCACAAGAACATCTATGATCAAATTACTAAACTAAGAGTATTCTAAGAAGCTAAAATAACAAAAGCTAGTCCATGCCGGAACTTCCAGGCATCAAGACATGAGGAAGGAGATCCAGTCCAAGCTAGAAACATTAACTCACCCTGAAATCCGGTGTAATGAAGACTGGCTAGAGTTGCGGTTGAGTTGAAGACGACGGTATGTTTGCTGCACTCCACAAATAACAAAGAAAACAATGCAAGTAGGGGTCAGTACAAAACACGGGTACTGAATAGATATCATCGGCCAACTCAAAATAGAAAATAGTATATATCAGATAACATCATAAAATCAACTAATACTCTTAACAGGTGATAGCAACAAGTATAAAAATCATTTATAACATCACCGAACATATTTATGAGGACTCAAGCCTCCACACCATACTCTTTGGGAAACATGTTCTTTAGATTGAGTATATTAACATATTTAAAGATTCATTATCTTTATTTCTCTCGTGTCGGTACGTGACACTCCGCTCCACTACTACTATCCTGGTGTCG
>NC_028645.1:73105117-73105368 GCF_001406875.1 Solanum pennellii
AAATCTGGAAGTCATCACCACAAGAACATCTATGATCAAATTACTAAACTAAGAGTATTCTAAGACGCTAAAATATTAAAAGCTAGTCCATGCCGGAACTTCAAGGCATCAAGACATGAGGAAGGAGATCCAGTCCAAGCTAGAAACATTAGCTCACCCTGAAATCCGGTGTAATAAAGACTGGCTAGTGTTGCGGTTGAGTTGAAGACGACGGTATGTTTGCTGCACTCCACAAATAACAAAGAAAACAA
>NC_028645.1:73108067-73113306 GCF_001406875.1 Solanum pennellii
TGGAACGAGACACCTGCGACTGTCCGTCGTGCCTATGACGGTTCGTCCTGCAGGTCCGTCGCCAAGTTCAGAGAGTCAATTTCTGTACCCAAATTTTAGAAGTCTAAGTCTTTTGGAACGAGACCCCCTCGACGGTCCGTTGTGCCCATGACGGTCCATCGTGGGTTCCGTCGTCTCAGCCAGTTTTTCCAGAAATAAAATCTGCTGCTCAAAACGACTAAACAGGTCGTTACACACCCCAACTCAAGCTTTTGTCCTAAGTTGTGTATTCAAACATACCACACTTCATGAGGATTATTGTGAGCCAGTAAAGAAATGTAACAATTTCATCATGTTTCTTCTAAGAACGGGATAAGTCTCAAAGGGTATTCAAGAAAAGAACAACACTCACAATGTAGGCCACAAAAGAGGTAAAATTTCAAATTCTTTAACTCTTTAAGATTTCTGCCTAAGATCACTTGAAGAGGTTGCATACCTTAGACAAACGAACTGATGCGGCATATTCTAGGTTTCATCATGTATGGTTCATAGTAAGCTCATCACTCAAGGCATTGACAACAATGTCAAACAAGAATCCACACGTTTGCTAGTGCGCAATTTTGATCATGAGAGACTAAATTCGACAATCGTCTAATCACAACAAGATTCAAAGACTTCACATATTGCCTATGAAACTTCATTTGGCCTCATCATTACCGCACTAATTGGCATTGATCAAGGCCGATACTCAAATTTCCAAAATAACAACCGCATTAAAACATAGTTAAGAGGTTGCAAATTTTTTTTTCCAAAAGGGTCAAATATCATTCACATTCAAAATAGTGAGCCACAAGCTCAAAGATCATCAAAATACAGAGCCAAAATGAAATTTTGTAGCACAAAATTCNTGACCGATACTCAAATTTCCAAAATAACAACCGCATTAAAACATAGTTAAGAGGTTGCAAATTTTTTTTTCCAAAAGGGTCAAATATCATTCACATTCAAAATAATGAGCCACAAGCTCAAAGATCATCAAAATACAGAGCCAAAATGAAATTTTGTAGCACAAAATTCAATATATAAACGAAACAATAATCACATAAAGTGAGCCATACCCCACCACAAAACATAAGAAATTTTTCCTCAAATACAATAAAATATCAAAAAGTCAAAAAAAAAAAAACAATAAGACAATGATGGAGGTAAAGGGAAATCCAATCTATGTAGACACTCCATCTGTCGGGGCATCAATGCCTACATTAACACTCTGAACCTTGAAATCAGTGCCCTGAGGCCCCTCAGAAGCATCGCCTCCACTGGACCCACCGATAGTGGTGTCTCTAAAAGAGGTTTGGAATACATTCTAAAACATAGTATTCTCAAGTTCATCCAGATTATCATAAGCCTCAGCCTCTCGCACATCTATTTTCTCCTCATCGGTCTCTTTCTTTGGCTAATCAGCTATCGCGTCATCCCGATATACCTCTCTTGTTGTTGCCAGAGGAATCTCAGAAATCGTTGGTGGCATCCACATCATCTGATGCCTCCAATAGTGAAGTGAAGTTAGTAGATTTTGTTACTCTGCATCCTTCCTAAAATTTGCCACTTTAGCTTTCATAGTAATAAACTTAGAAGACTCTCTTTGTCTACTCTCACAAACAGGACTCTCACCGTCAAATCATCAATAAGTCTGAAGAGGGGTCAGCGCAGCAATGATGTCACTCTTAATCATCCATGGAATTGATGCCTTTAGCCGGGTGGCCCTCACTTTAGTCAAATGGGCTAGGTGATGCATCTTTACGATCATATCAAGAGAAATCTTTGCGGGATTGGAATAGGAAAAAACACCAGGATCTTGAGAAGAAGAAATATGAGTGGATGTATATGAAGGTCCAGAGGCCGAAGTAGGCCAGTATGCCTCTACAAGTATGAAATCAATGTACACCTCCGAAGATGCATCCACCTGAGCTGCTCTCATCTTGTTTGGCTTCTCTTGAGGTTATTGAGACTCAATAAACAAGATGTTAGTGGACGATGAAAGGATAATCTCAATCTTTCTAGTAGAATCTTAGGGAACTCAAGCAGGACTAAATGTTGAGAACGAGGAATCGCAGGGAGGTGTGGTGCTTCTTGGACCTTATGGTCATCACTTGCTCAATAAGGATCCCCATGTCAATATTCTTCCTGAACATTATCTTTCCAACTGATGTCTCTTTAGGGTGGCAGAGGATAGAGTCGTTCTGGATGACATGATTGTATTGTTAATGAAGACGAAAAAGAAACGAGAAGCAATACTCATGTCGCTCTTCTAAATAGGGTCCCATTTCTCGATCCGCCTCTCGGTTGTATTGGAAACAGCTGTGAAAGCCACCCCTTCAATTCATTAAGGAACTTAGTTGTAGCGAATCCCACATATGCCTGTGCAGCACCTATATCTCTGCCAAGTATGATATTAATGTTGTTGCCACTACACATGACTTTCTTTGCCCGGACTATGACCGACTTCACGGATTATGGCAGTAGCCTTATTTTCCCCTTAGGCACCAACTCTCTATATGTTTTATTGAATTTGTGGACCCATGTGGGAATGTGGGGGCCTCAGGGCCTAGTGAACTGCTTAAACCTGTGAAAATAGAGGGTGTCCCTTACCCTAGAATATCTTCCCTCAAGGAACATTGTAGAAAGTAGCTTCTCATAAAAAATAATCCGCAACACATCTGCTTTTCAAACTATTAGAATTAGGGAAGGAGCGACCATAGGTGGCACTAAAGCCACAAGAGGTGCCACAATTTGCATTGTATATTCTGGAGAAGAGGAAACTAAGACTCTAGGTGAATCAGGACGATACCTAACAAATATCTGAGCCCCTCGAGAGTGTAATGGTTAATTAGCATCTTACTTAGCGAATGCAGCTTGGGACCCCTCCATATTGGAGCTATGGTCCAAAACCTTTGATGATTGCATTTTCCCTTTGCCTTTGCCTCCTTTTGGTGGCTCTGTTCTCCCGTTGTTGGGAGCATCAGCTCCCCTTTTATTTATCACAATATCCCTTGATCTTTTATGGGGTGGCATGTGAAGTTGATTTTACAAATATCTTCAAAAATATCAAAAAGAGTTAGAGATAGTTAAAGCAAAATTGCACAAAAATTATTAAACATAGACTCATTGATACGGTAGGTGAGTTGTCAAATCTTTTTGGCAAATTAGACTGGGAATCCTGTAAGGATTGGATAACAATTTTCAAGAAAAATTGGCATGTTGGCGATATAATGGGCCTTTCAGAAAATCGCTCATAGCATTCGGCGAGCGAGGACTAGCCCGCCAAAATTTATATTGTATTTTAGGGGTTTGGGCGAAGAAAGGGTGATCAATAAGACTTTATGAGAGTCATAGTGTAAAATCTCATAAACCGAAATAGCTAGGATTAAACAAAGAACTAAGAATAGCTATTTTTGAAATAATAGGAAAAATCTGGAAAACTTCCTAAGTTTAATAGTATGTTTTTGGTCATTTTAAAACGTCCTTACACATCTATGTCAGTAAGATTTAGGGAAATACCATGGAAAACCCTTGACGAGATCTTTCCAACACCGCCGATTTTGCTTAATTTCAATATCGTATAAGGGAGATATGCCTATCAGAAGTTGGGCTGTTGGATTAAGGAAAACACAATTCGGATTTAAGCAAGGATAAAGTGGTCTTTTCACCATACTATTTCCTAATTTGTTTTAAGGGTTTATCCAGGGTAAAGTTAAGGCTATATAAGTTTTTAGAAGATTGAATATGCATAGGGCTTGGAAGAAAAGAGAAGAGAAAAAGGAGAAAGTAGAAAACACAATAATTTCACCAAGATCGTTGAGTGAGTTTCATCGGGGGTGATCCCATAAAGGTAGGTGAGATCTTTCTTTGATGGTTTCTTCCACTCACACAACTATATGTTTAATTCAACACAATTACTGTAGATTGAATGATGATCATTGAAGTTCTTAATTAAAAATCATTGAATCCTTCTAGGTTGGTTGTAGTATACCTCTGGTTGTTTGATTCGTGTTTCCTGGATCTTTTACTAGTCTAAACTATTTGGTATTGAAGAATTTAGTGATCCTATGTTTTTGGGGTGAGATCCATGGGAGTTTAGAAGGCTTAGAATTGAAAATTGCAGAAGAAAAGTTGGAAATCGCGTCTGACAAGCCCTGGGGCGCCGCCCCTACCAGAGCTCTTTAAGGCAGACTCTGTCTGATAAGGCCTGGTTCTCCGCTCTATCTAGAGTCCCTCAAGACAGTCTCTGTCCGTCACGCTCTAGCGCCCCGTGCCTCTCAGAGCGCCAGGGTCACCTGGAGATCCCATTTTCCCCCCATCTTTTTTTAAGAGTTCCTAACTGATGTACCTATAATTCATATTTGATTCCAACATTCTAAAGTACATCAAAACATCATGAAATCATTCATAAACATGGGATCATAGTCCTTGAATCCATAATCCAATTCAAGCAAAGTTAAGATCAAAGTCAAAGAAGTTAAGAGTCAAATCTAAAAGTTAAGAAGTAAGTGAAAGTAAGTTCTTAAAGTATCCAAGAGTCTTAAACATGCATTCTAATTTTGTTTTAAGGCTCAAGCCACAAATTGAGCAAAGAGTAATGAGTTGAGTTTAAATATCAAAAGTTATACGGGAACTAAGTACTCCGTAAGATTTACGAATGTTTTCACATTTTGAGAAATAAAGGAAGCTTGACTTCTATAGAGCCTTGGGCTAGTTTTAGAAAATGGGAACTATTATTTCGAAGAGAGCTTTTAGAGCTAAGTTTGAGCAATTACCTCAAACCAGAGATGAAGTTATTTTAAAATCTTATGACCTATGTATTTTGGGAGAATTATTGAGCAGAGATATGGGGAAGCACATTCATATAAACTTAAGTCTTCATAAACTATGTGACCACCATGGACAGATAAAGGGTCATACTTTTTAGATAATTCCTTAGTGCTTTTTATCATATACTAGTGGATCCACTTAGTTGTTCAAGTTCTATACCTATGTCCACGTATAGAGAGGTCCTCTTGCAACGTGAGGCAAGACGTTGTACCATCTCTTAAGCTGATAGTGATTGTTGTCAATTAGAGCATCTCTCATAAAATCTATTTACTTTCATATATAAGTGAAGTTGAGTTTATTATTGCATTAACTTTAATGAAATAAGTGTTTACATTATTTTCACAAGATTTATATATATATATATATATATATATATATATATATATAT
>NC_028645.1:73113815-73126628 GCF_001406875.1 Solanum pennellii
TCTGTCTCTCTCTCTCTCTCTCTCTATATATATATATATATATATATATATATATTGCACATGTCATTAGTACTTTGTCTTGAGTTATGACTTCTAAAGTTGAGCAAAGAGTTGAGTAGAGGCAAGGTAAGTTCATTATTAATACATTAAAACTTAGTACTTGTTGTTTAGCATTCCAACTCTCATGCTCGTACATTCAATGTACAACTGCAGTTTGCCTGCATTGTCTTATGATGCAGACGAAGATAATCTTTGATCTAGGTTTAGCATTCAGAGTCATTGGTGAGCCTCCTTGCAATTTGGATGACTCTTTCATTGTTTTTCTTTCGTATTTTATTTATGTAATGTTGTAGGTTTAGTCCTAACATTCATATTATTAGTAGTAGAGGCTTCATAGACAAATAGTCAATCAGACTGTTCAATTCTAGTCTCTTTTATCTTATATGTCAGATGTTTTAACTTTGAGACTTAAATGTCATTTTGGCCAAGAAATTTATTTAATGTATTTTTCTCATGAGAATGTTTCCAGCTTTATGAATGAGTTTAGTTAATTCTTCTACTGAGTTAAGTAAATCAGGACATGGGTTTGCTCTAGGACAAAAATGGTTGTTGGCTGCTGACCATATCCAGAGTGTAGGATCTGCGCGTGACAAACTTGGTATCACAGCACAAGGTTCAAGATTCCTAGAAAGTCTATAAAGTCGTGTCTGTAAAGTGTTAGTAATCGGTGAGAAGCGTGCCACATTTATTATTAGGAGGCTATAACATTTAGCAATTTCTCATTTCGTGCGTTAGAGTTTATCTCTAAAATGTTTACCTCTAATTCGTGTTTGCGCGTGTTTTAGATCGTCATGCCTCCACAAAAGGTAGTTCGAGGTATTCCAACAAGAAAAAATGTCGAGGAGCCGGAGAGACCTAATGCACCAAACGTGCAACCTCAAGGAGAGGTCACCAAATGCAGAGTTCCATGAGGCTATCTGGATGTTAAGACAAAAGGTGACTAACCAGTTTGGTCAATAGAGAAGTGCTCGATAGGGAAAGGCTGACACCTTCAGGATTCGTGAGTTCATGAGAATGAATCCTCCTAGCTTCACTGGGTCAAGAGCTACAGAGGATCTGGAAAACATAGTGGAATAGTTGAAGAAGGTGTTTGATGTGATACATGTGGTTAACACTGAATGTCTTGAGATAGCTACATACCATCTCAAGAATGTGGCTAGGACTTTGTTCAATCAGTGGAAGGAGGGCAGAGATGAAGATGTACCACCTCCAAATTAGGCATGCTTTGAAGAAGCCTTTTTGGGACGTTTCTTTCCCTAAGAACTGAAGAAATTAAAGGTGAGGGAGTTCTTTACTATGAAACAAGACTCCTTGAGTGTTCATTAGTATTACTTAAAGTTTAGCCAATTGTATCGCTATGCTCCGGAGATGGTTAAGGATATGAGAAACATGATGAACTTGTTTGTTGCTAGATTGGGTCGTGCTTCAAGCAAAGAAGGTAGGGATGCAATTTTGATTGGGGAAATGAACATTTCAAGGTTAATGGGCTATGTGCAACAAGTTGAAGTGGAGAAGGTGAGGGAGGGAGAGAGAACATGAATAAGAAAGCTAAGACTGGGAATGAGTCTAGTAAACATAACGGTGGTTAAAGTCGACTACAATTTCATAAACAAAAGGTCCATGCACCATCATTTGCTACTGCATCTAGGCCCAAAAACAGAGGTGAGTATAATGGCCAGAAGTCACAGAACTTTAAGGATACACCAGCCCAGTCCGAAGGTAGTATGGCACAAGGAAGTAGTTGGGCTCCTGCATATGGTAATTGTGGTAGAAAACATGCTAGTAAGTGTTGTGATGGCCAGTTGGGTTGTTTTAAGTGTGGTAAAGAGGGGCACTACATGAAGGAATGACCCAAGAATAAGAAGGGAGGTGGAAATCCAGGAAATAGAGCCTAATCTTCATTAGTTTTTACCCGATAGGGCTGAACCTAGAGGGTAAACTTATAGTACTGGCAGAGGGGGCAAACCATCTCTATGCAATCACTAACCGCAGGGAACAAGAGAACTCTCCAAATGTTGTCACGGGTATGATTAAAGTCTTTACTTTTGATGTTTATGCCTTGTTAGACCTAGAAGAAAGTTTATCTTCTGCGTATTTTGCAAATCAGTTTGATATCCTTCCTGAAAAACATTGTGAAACCTTCTGCGTTTCTACACCTATTAGGGAGTTTATTCTTGCGGAAAGAGTCTATCGTGAATGTACAATTTCCATCAGATCACAAGAACACCATGGCTGATCTAGTAGAGTTATACATTGTAGATCCTGATGCCATTTTCGGTATGGACTGGCTTCATGCCTTTTATACATCAATAGATTATACAACTCGAGTTGTTATGTTTCAGATTCCAAACGAGCCAGTCATAGAGTGGAGTAGTAGTTCAAAAGTGCCTAAGGGTCATTTCATTTCGTACCTTAAGGCGAGAAAATTAGTTTCAAAGGGGTGTCTCTATCACTTAGTCAGAGTTAATGACTCAAGTATTGAGGTACATTACCTTCAGTCAGTTTCTATTATGAAAAAGTTTCCATAAATCTTTCTTGATGATCTATTGAGAATCCCTCCTAAAAGAGAGATACACTTTGGCATAGAAATCATCCCAGATACTCATCCTATCTCTATTCTGCCATACATAATGGCACCAACAAAGTTAAAAGAGCTGCTTCATTCGACTAAGTGTCTCACCTTGGGGAACTCCGGTCTTGTAAGGAAAAAGGATGGTTCCCTTGGGATGTGTATAGACTACTCCCAATTGAATAAGGTCACCGTCAAGAATAAATATCTTCTCCCAAGTATAAATGATCTTTTCGACCAGCTTCAGGGTGCTTCTTGCTTCAAGAAAATCGATCTTTGATTAGGCTACCATCAGTTGAAAGTTAGGTAATGTGACATTTCAAAGACAACTTTTAGAACTACGTATATGCATTATGAGTTTTTAGTTATTTCCTTTGGTTTGACCAATGCACTTGTCGAATTCATGGATCTTATGAACAGAGTCTTCAAATATTATTTAGATATTTTTGTCATTTTCTTCATTGATGATATGCTGGTTTATTCAAGAAATGAAGAAGATCATGCAAGTCACCTCAAGTTTGTTCTTCAGACTTTGAAATATAAGGAGCTATATGCCAAGTTCTCCAAGTGTAAGTTTTGGATAAAATTTGTGGCATTCTTGGGCTAGACCATTTTTATGATGGGATTAGAGTTGATACCAAAAGATAGAAGCAGTTCAAAGTTGGCCTAGACCCACATCTCTAACTAATATAAGGAATTTCTTGGTTTTGGCTCGCTATCATTGGAGATTTTTGAAGAGTTATCATCGATCTCGTCTCTTTTAACCAACTTAACTTAGAATACAGCCAAGTTTCAGTGGTGTAAAGCTTGTTAAAAAACGTTTAAGGCGTTGAAAAAGAGTTTGACTACCACTCTTGTTTTGACCTTACCAGAGGGTACACATGGTTTTGTGGTATACTGTGATGCATCGAGAGTTTGTTTGGGCTGTTTGTTAACATAGAATGGAAAGGTTATAGCTTATGCCTCGAAAAAGTTGAAGGTTCATGAGAAGAACTACCTAACTAATGACTTAGATTTGGTTGTGTTCGTTTTCACCTAGAATATATGGCGTCACTACCTGTATGGGGTTCACGTGGAGATAATCATTTATCACAAGATCCTCAAATATGTGTTCACTTAAAAGGATCTAAATCTCAGACAGAGGAGGTGTCTAGAATTACTCAAGGATTATGACATGAGTATTCTTTACCACTCAGGTAAGGCTAAGGTAGTTGTTGATGCCTTTAACAAGTTATCCATGGGGAGTACCACCCATGTTGTAGGAGAAAAGAGGGATTTATGTAAAGATGTGCTCCAACTCTCATGTCTAGGAGTCATACTTATGGACTCCACAGAAGGAGAGATAGTGGTGACTAATGGGGCTGAATCATCACTAGTGTTAGAGGTGAAAAAGAAACAAGACCGAGAAGCCATTTAGATTGACATGAAGGACAATGTTCATAAGAAAAGAGTATTACCTTTTGAACAAGATGGAGTGGTGTGCTGAAGTACCTAGGTAGGTTGTGTCTATCTGGGGTTGATGAAGTCCAAGAGAGGATATTGGAGGAGGGTCATAGGTCCAAGTATTCCATACATCGGAGTTCCAATAAGATGTACCGTGATTTGAGAGAGGTTTATTGGTGGGAAGGCATGAAAAAAGATATTGCTAAGTTTGTTGCCAAGTTTCCAAATTGTCAACAAGTGAAAGTGGAGCACCAAAGGCTGGGAGGTTTGGCTCAGACTATAGAACTTCCAGAATAGAAAAGGGAGATGATTAATATGGACTTTATCACAGGCTTGCCAAGATCTTGTAGGCAACATGATTCTATTTGGTTATTGTCCAAGAATAACAAAGTTAACCCATTTCTTGCCGGCAAAGACTACCTATCAAGCAATGGATTATGCTAAATTCTACCTTCATGAGGTAGTGAGACTTCATAGAGTTCCATTCTCCATTATTTCATATAGAGGTGCATAATTTAGTGCACAATTCTGGAAATCATTCAACAATGGTTTAGGTTCAAAGATGAACTTCAACATTTGCTTTTATCCTCAAATGGAAGAACAAGCAGCGCGTACGCTTACAACAATACTTACCATTCGAGCATCAAAGTGGCTCCATATAAGGCTCTTTATAGGAGAATATGCAGATCTCCTATAGGGTGGTGTGAAGTTGGTGAAACAGGGTTATTAGGAAAAACTTAGTTCACAAAGCCATGGAGAAAGTGAAAGTTATTCAAGAGAGAATGAAAACATCACAGAGTCGACAAAAGTCCTGCACAGATGTTAGGAGAATGCTCTTAGAGTTCGAGGTGGACGATTAGGCGTATTTTAAAGTTTTACCCATGAAAGGGGGTTATACGTTTTAGTAAGAAGGGGAAACTTAGTCCTTGGTATATTGTCCCTTACAGAATTTCCGAAAGTTGGCAATGTAGCATATAAGTTGGAGTTCCCCCAAGAGTTAGAAGTGGTTCATCCGGTAGTCCATGTATCTATGTTGAAGAAGTGCTTGGGCGATCCTTCATTGGTTGTACCAACTGAGAATGTTCGGATTAATGATACCTTATCCTATGAGGAGATTCTGGTTCAAATTTTGGATCATCAACTTCGTATGTTGAGAACTAAGAAAGTGGCATCAGTCAACTTCCTTTGGAGGAATCAATTTATTGAAGAATAAACATGGGAAGCTGAGGAGGATATGAAGAAGATATATCCACATCTCTTTGTACTTGGAGATAATGCATATCAAAGTACTAAATTCTCTTCTTTACACTTTATACGACTATGCGTAAGCATGTATTACCTGGTTTTGTTAGTTGAATGCTGAAATGATGATACTACCCTTAGCATAGTGAAAAAGTTCTCATTCGAGGATGAATATTCTCAAGGGGGAAATATTGTAACATCTCGTAAAAAAAATATCTAGGAATAAACAATGAAATTAAGATCAGTTATTTTTGAAAAGAATAAGAAAAATCTAGGAAATTTTCTAAGTGTAAAAGTAAGTTTTTGGTCATTTTGAAATGACCAAAACTTCTAGATAAATATGAGTTAGGACCATTTCTTTATATGGTTTGAAAGATATAACGCCGCTGAGTTTGCGTAATTTCGATATTGTGTGAGGGAGATTGCCTATCGGAAGTTCGGTTGTGGTATTAGGGAAAATCCAGTCCGGATTTTAGTAAGGGTAAAGTGGTCTTTTGACACTTTTATTTCCTAATTTGTTTTAAGGGTTTTTAAGGGGTATCATTAATGCTTAATTAAGTTTTTAGAATATTGCATACGTTTAGGGCTTGGATGAAAAGAGAAAAGAAGAACGCGAAAGGAGAAAAAACCAACATTACGCAAAGATCGTTGAGTTAGTTTCGTCCGTGTTGATCCCTTTAAGGTATATGAGATCTTTTTGCGATGAGTTCTTCCACCCACACAATAATATGTTTAATTCAGCGCAATTAGAGTAGATTGAATGATCAACATTGAAGTTCTTGATGAAAAACCATCAAATGCTTGTTGGTTGAGTTGTAGTATATCATTGGCTTTTTGATTCGTGTTTTTGGGATATTTTACGAGTCTAAACTATTGGTATTGAGAAATTTAGTGATCCTAAGTGTTTGGGGATCCACGGAGTTTAGAATGTTTTAAATTTAAAATCGAAGAAGAAAATTCGAAAATCCTGTCTGACAAGCCTTGGGGAGAAGCGCCTGCCAGAGCCCCTCAGCGCAGCCTCTGTCTGGGCCTAGCACACCGTGCCAGCCACTACCCCTCAAGATGGTTTATGTCCGTCAGGCTTTGGCGCCCTGCGCCTCTCATAGCGCTAGGGTCACCTCGAGATCCCAATTTTCCCTCATTTTTTTTGTATGAGTTCCTAAGTGATGTACTTATAATTCCTAGTTTGTTCCAACAATCTATAGTACATTGAAACATCATGAATTCATCCATAAACATGAAAGCATGGTCCTTGAATACATAATCAAATTCAAGAAAAGTTAAGATCAAAGTCAAAGAACTTAAGAGTCAAGTCTAAAAGTTAAGAAGCAAGTCAAAGTGAGTTCTTAAAATTTTAAAGAGACTAAAACAAACATTCTAACTTTGTTTTAAAGCTCAAGCCACAAGTTGAGCAAAGAGTAACGAGTTGAGTTTAAATCACAAAAGTTATAAGGGAACTAAGTATTCGCTAAAAGTTAGGTTTCAATTAAAGCAAAGAATAAGGAGAGTTCATTTCTCAAAATCTATAAGGAAACTATGTACTCCCTAAGAGTTATAAATGTTTTCACATTTTTTGAAAGAAAGGATGCTTGACTTCCCTAGAGCACTGGGCTAGATTTAGAAAATGGAAACTATTATTTCCAAGAGAGATTTTAAAGCTAATATTAAGAAATTACTTCAAACCAAAAAAGAAGTTGTTTTAAAAACATTCTAGCTAAGTATTTTGGGAATAGTATTGAGCACCGATATTAGAAAGTGAGTTCATATCAACTCAAGTCTCCATAAACCATGTAGCCAACATGGACATATAAATGGTCTTATTTTTTAGATGATTCCTTAGTGATTTTGGGCATAGAATAGTTTATGAACTTAGTAGTTAATGTTGTATACCGATTGCAAGGTATAGAGCGCTCCTCTTGAAAAGTCAGGTAAGACTTTGTACCTTCGCTTATGCTCGTAGTGATGGTTGTCAGTTATAGAATCTCACATAGAAACTATATTACTTTCATATAAAAGTTAAGTTGATTTTGTTTTTGCATTACCTTTAATGAATTAAGTTTTTAAATTTTTTTAACAAGATTAACATATATATATTGCACGTGAATGTCTTTCTGTTTTTATTGAGTTTTGACTTCTTCGGTTTAGCAGAGCCAAGGTAAGTTCATTCTTAATCCTTTCTATCTTAGTAGTTGTTTTTAGCATTCCAACTCGCATACTAGTACATTCAATGTACTGATGTCATTTTGTCTGCATCTTCTTGTGATGCAAACGCATGAAACCAAGATCAACATCCAGCGCCTCGTTGATCCAGCTTTAGTATTCAGAGTCAATTTTGAGCCTCCTTGCATTCCGGAGGAATCTTTAATTGCTTTTCATTCATATTTTCCTTATACAATGTTGTGGGGTTTGTACCAACATTCATTTTATTATTAGTAGATGCTTCATAGACAAATAGGCAGTCAGAAATTTCTATTTTAGTCTCTTTTATCTTATATGTCAGATATTTTAATTTTGAGACTTAAGTGTCGTTTTGGCCAAGATAGTCTGTAACATATTTTTTTTGTGAGAATGTTTCCAGCTTTATGAATGAGTTCAGTGAAGTTTTCTACTGAGTTAAGTAAGCCAGACCAAGGTAGCGCTAAAGGCCAGCAATGGTCGTTGCATGCCGGCCACGTCGACAATGTAGGATCTGGGCGTAACACATAGAGTGTACTCGGTGAACTTAGGCTTCCTAACGAAAATTAACGAACCCAACTCTATTTAAGAATGAAATAAGAGGCAATAACAGGTGATTTGCAAAACTTCCAAGTGGTTTGTCGAGATTGACTCAGCTGGACAAACGACCTAATGTGCTTATTTTAAACCGAACATCCCAAATTTTAACTTGTAGCCCCAGAAAACGGAATCAAGACAAGAAAAATGTCAATTAGACGTAGAACAATACAACCCATAACAGTGGTATAGTCAGACTTCTCCCGCTTTAGCAAAATTTGGCCATTTGAAGACTTTTGCCCTTAAGAATGACGTAAACCACGTTATCATTGGTCAAATTACGTCATTTATCACAAATGCATTTCACTTAGACTTCACCCAACTAAACCCAACAACATTTGGACAATAACCCAAACTTTTGATTAATTTTAAGGTAGAAAATACTCGGGAGTTCAACAATATAGGAATTATAGGCACGATATTCAAATTAAAATAGGCATACAAGAATAAAAGTATGATTAGAGAGGACCAACACACATCAGTAAGATAGAAATAATTGCAAATGAGTATAAATCACTAAATAAGAATTCGGGGTTTGGAAAACTAATATTATATGCCGAATAATAAATTTTAAAAGCTAGGCAGCACCGATATCTAACACCAAACACAAACTTGATGACTTAAAAATGTGATAAAAATGCACGAATATAGAAAATATTGTCTGGATGTGAGTAATGGAAGTTCAAAAGTGACGGAAAATGAATGAGTATGAAAGTTTAAACCATTGTCCTTTAAAAACCATCTAGTTCTCGCCCATTCGACGACATAAGTTTTGCTCGCCGACCCACTCAGCGACATAATGAACGGGCACTTAACTCATTGAGTTTTAGAGGACCTCCAGTTAATGTATCGAGATCGATGACCTGGTCGGTGATTTACCAATTTTCTCCTAGGCTTGGCGAGTTTTACAAACCCCAATTTATAAATTCCTTGAGTCCAATGGAGGTCCAAGTCAGACTCGTTGACCTCTTCTACGTGTCGCTGACTGGACTTTTATCTCTCCAATCTATGGATTTCAAACATATTCAACATTTTGACCAGGACAATCAACACACCATTATTTCAAAATGAAAAAGAAGAAAGGAAATAAAACTTGTGTTGACTGCCATGCAGCGACTTTGTTAACGTCGTAGCACGACACAGATCCTCATTAAAACATCATTCTTAAGGTTGGACATAGAATCATAAGGAAACCCCCATGTTATCTCAGGTTTAAATGAACGAATATGACTTGTTTGGGCTTCCAACTGTTTGATCGAGAGGAAATGAGAGGTAGCTGTCTTGCTAAGGGTCGACATATCTTCCTTTATCTCTTTCAAAATCTTGTCCGACCCCTAAGCCTTATTAAGGATATTAGAAATCATATCCTCCGACCGACCTCCCTCGGAATCCATTTGTTTTTTCCTCTATTGGAGAGGAAGATCTATATCCTTTTTCCCATCTCTCTCTTTCTAAATGGGTTACGATCCTTACACTCTCTATCACGATCTTTCAAACCCTCATCTTTTTTCAAGCCTTTGTGTACATGCTGCCTCGGGTAGTTTGAATGATAACCAAATATTTAGTTGGCTATGAAATTCAACTCTTCATTTTATAAAGCCTCAAACTTGGCCTCATCACAGTTAACACACAAGACACCCCAAATTCAACACTTTAAACACCAAATCCTATAACATTTTTAGACAAAATGTCAAGTTGTGTCATGATATTAGCCCTGTTTTGGTCCCTCTCTAGGTCTTTCTCCAGCTGTTCCCTGGTCATTTTAATTGTGAGAGTGGATTCCTGATCTTCACTGGTATACCAAGCCCGATTAATTGTTCTCATACAATCCAAAAACTAGGCTACTATAACATAAGGTTATTGCATAAGAAAGTTGGTCATCTACACTTGTATGCACCGAATCAAGGCTTCGGTAGAAATATTGTAGCAAATGAAGTTAAACTGGACTCAAAGACCTTTCTTGTTTGAATAGATGCATTCATTCAAAATTTGAAGGAAATAAAAGCAAGAGAAATTAACTTAACAATAGAAATTTCTCACTTGAAAGCTAAATTGGAAGAACTGAGAGTTGAATTTAGTGCATCAAAGAAAGATGTGGCTAATTCACTCGTGACACAAGGAGAAACAAGTTAGGCAAACTATAAACACAAAATATGTGTTTAGTAATCTATATGTAAATGTGTATTAGTATGTATTCAAACTTTCTCTTATGGATGGTTTGAGTTGAAGTTTGCTTTTACTTACTAAGGTAACTTTTAGCAAAATAAATTTTTTTTTTGAATAAATTTGAATTTTGAATTTTACTTAATTTTTTTATGTTGTTGATATATTTTAGGTTTTTTAAATTTTAAATTATGCAAATTATGTGTTTTGTGTTGTCTATTTAAAGCACCTCAATCTTTCATAAAATTATTTACAACTATTGGACGTCATTTATATCTTGAGAGACATTTTAAATCATTTTGAGTTACCCTCTCTTTTAAAGAAATACACACCAACAGTGCTATCAGAGCTTCATTTTTCTTAACGGATATGTGAAATCGGCCAAGCAACTTCAATTCATTTTTCATCCGTAAGGGCTACACTTTTATCCCATTTTGGCTACCTATTTTAACCTATTAAGGCTACCTTCTGTAGCCGTGTTTTTTTCAACACAAATACTTTCTATATAATTTTTAAACCCAAAATAATGGCAAAAAGTAGACTCTCTCTGAATGCTTTATAAATTTTCATAGACGAAATCTATAAAATTTGGCCTATGAGAATAAAACCATATTTTGAAACTTATGTGATATGTGAGGTTGTGATGGAAGATAAATCCTTGCAACCTCTCGCTACAAATCATACAAAAATTCAGATTAAAGTAATTTCAGAAAACATCTATACAAGATAATGTCATCTGATGTGTTCTTGAATAACTAAAGTAACAGAAGAAAAAGAAAAAAGAAGAAATTTGCATGTTCAAAAACAATGCAAAAATCCAGCATCAACTACCAAAGAAAAAATTGAGAAGGATAACTCTTTTCAATTGCAATAACTAAAGCAAAGGAGGAGTGTTGATGTTTGCTTTTAGTTACTGCAATAACTTTTCAAAAAATAAGTTATTTAGTTTGAATAAATTTGAATTTTGAATTTTAGTTAGTTTGTTTTATATGTTGAGATATTTTATGTTTTTTAAATTTTAAATTATGCAGATTATGTATTTTATGTTCGTTATTTAAAGACCCTCAATGCTTAGTAAATTATTGAAAGTCATTTTAATCTTGAGAGACATTTCAATCATTTTGTGTTTCCCCATTTTATTAAAAAACAACAACAAAATGATCTTTGAACACGAACTTGTTGCATTGGAAATCGTTGAGATATCACAATTGGTTTTCCGACATCTTCAACTGTTATATTCGCTATAAACAAATACAAATTTTAGCAGTAATAACTACGCACATTAATACTTAGTGTTAAAATTTATGTTCACATTAGTTAATTGTTAGATTCAGGTCTATATAAGTTTTAGCCACGGTGATAAAGAGTATTAAGATATACTTGTCACTAGTAATTTCCTCTACACATATTATACAGTAGTGAAGCTATTACAATTAATTAATTAGTTGCAATTAAGCTATTACTGTTAATTAAGAGTTTCTACAAATTATTTTGATATAATATTTCAATGTCCGTCATGGTGCATGTGATAATATATCCAACAACCCATTTGAAAATCTATGAATTTGATCTCATGAAGTCCTTCTTTCCTGCAAAATGTCAATGACCAATTTTTAATTTTCTTTATCTATGTGATATACGTCGATTTAATTAAAAAAGTTAGTCTTTTTTTCAAGCTAAGGGTCTATCGGCCGAGGAGGAGCCTATATGTTCATCCGAATCCCTTCGATGAAAAATTACACTACCTATTTTTTTCAATATATACCACTAGACAGAGCATCTAGCAGTTTTTTATTAAAATAAAAATACTCAATACAAGTAAGTACAAGCAAGGGGAGGCAGTCCTTATATTGTCAATCCTAATGAGGAAATGAACATGTACTAATAAATTTATTAAAAAAATAAGAGCTACAGGAAACTAGAAATTCTATGATAGTTACAAAATTTGTAATGTAGTACTCAATGATTATAGTACAAATGAGAATACTTGAAAAATGCACAAATATAAAATCCAACAATAAAGTTGAGTTATCAACCTCAAACTTACTTTTACAAATACGTGAATTAATAATGATAAATAACCCATCTAAAGTAACCTGAAATATTTTCATCATGTATTCTTCTTCAAATCTGTCCAACAAAACATGATATTTCATCATTTCTTCTTGAATGTATTGGACCTTATTGAAGCTATTGATACTTTCATGTGGTTTTGATTTCCCAAATATTACACTACTTATAAATGTTAAAATTACTTATTATTTATATATAGTAGGTATTGATTCCTCAAGCTAATATGTATATTTTCTTATTCATATATTGAACCCCTTAGTAAAAATACTGACTCCAATCGACCTTACAGGAAAAAAGAAACAAGAAAAAATATATTTCTGCAAAAATAACTAGATATTAATCTTACTAAGAATTAAATAATAATGCCCTTTCGCCTTTCTCTTGTTAAAAAATATTTTTTTCTGTCTTTTGTGACTAGTATTATACATACATACATATATATATATATAAATACATACATACATACATATATACATATATATATATATATA
>NC_028645.1:73127223-73144459 GCF_001406875.1 Solanum pennellii
TATATATATATAACTAAATAATAATTCCCTTTCGCCTAAAAGGACTCTACATAATAGACATTCCCTATACTACAAGTACTTCATAACAAAATGGAAATTAAACCGGCTTCATAAAAAATTAGTGGAGGTGGCAAAAGTGGTTAAAAATGAGGAGCTGGACAAATATTATAGTTGGTTAGAAGTTACCTGCAACAGTGAATTTAGTTAGTAAGAATAATACTGATTCCTTTTAGTCCTATAATATACACAAGTAGTATGAGGATTAAGAAATCATGCTTGATGGAACAAAATTTCCTCTCTTTCTGAATACAATTGACTCAACTATTCTCCTCGATTTTATTTTCGCTAAGAATATCTTTCAAGATATTGAAGAATAAAGTAATTAGCTCCTTTTAATGTTTTGAAATTATTTTATTTGAGTCCTATTTGACTTTAATTTAGGAGTTAATTATTTTATTTGTTATTTGACTTTTACTGGCATATTTTTCTATTTTTAGTCAGCAATTATATCTTTAAATGTATGTCTCAGAAATATTTTATATTGATAAAATAATTCCCTTTGACAATTCTGCAATATTTGTTTCTCACAGTCTTTCTATATTTTTTTTCTTAGTTTTTTTTATCAAAAAATAAACAATTGGTATCTAGAGTCTTCTTCTTGAGGGACATGTGAGTAGAAAAATTAATTCGGAAAATAGTTTTTATGAATGGATCCTTCAATTTTTTATGGTGAGAATTATCAACTATGGGATATGAGGATGGAAACGTACTTTGATGATTTTGATCTTTGGGAAGCCATGGAAGAGAATTATTAAATTAATTTGCTGCAAAATAATCAAATTGTGGCCCATATAAGGAGGCTTATGAGGTAACATGACATGGTTTAAAGAGAATTAATAACGAGTCACAAATCTCAAACTAATGGTAAATTCTTGAAGAGACTAGATGCACAATGTATAATTTGCAAATAACTTGATCATGAAGCTGTTATTGGCAAAAGCAAATTTCAAAAGGATGAAACAGCTGGTCAAGTCACTAATACCAAAGAAGAAGAATACCACTTTTTTGTAGCAAGTTGTTTTTCAACAAAAAACTCGTATTTTTTTAATGATTGATAGTGGTTGTACAAAACATATCACATATGAAAGAAGTCTTCTTAACTAGTTCATTCCTATGAAAGATATGAAAGAATTTAGAATGGTGATAGTTTTTGCGCAAAAATAAAAAGGTTTATTGCAATTAAAATAAGTACAGGTAAGAAATACACTTTTAGATGTTCTATATATTCTTGATATTTATAGAAGTTTATTTAGTGTCGTTCAGCTAATAAAAATATGATTTAAATTATTATTTTGAGACGAATATTTTTTACTATTTGATTCTACTAAGAAATAGATTTTACAAGTTTAAATGAGAGGTAATAGCTTCTAATTAATACATTAGAAGATGCACACAAGACTTGCAAGACAAAAGAAGAATTAGCAGATTTGTTCATAAGGACAATTTTAGATGAGACAACAATCTACAGTTCATGATCCAAGGAGGAGTGTTGGGAATATATCTCAGGATATTGCAGAATAAAAATAGTTATCTACTTTTATGGTCTTTAAATTATTTTGTTTTATTCCTATGTTACTTGAATTAAGGTGTTAGCTCTTTTATTTTTTATTTAAATTTACTGGCATATTTTTCTATTTTTAGTTAGGAATTATACCTATAAATGTTTGTCTGAATTATTTATAAAATAATACCCTTTGACAATTTTGCAAATTTTTTTTCTCCGAGACTTTCTCTATTATTGTCTTAGTTTCTCTATAAAGTAAACCAACAATTTCCATGACTTAGCATATTTATCTTCCTCGGGATTCTATCTCTGAATTAGTTAATTGCATAATTTCATGCATCAATTGGTATTAGAGACATCAATCCTTGAAATGTCTATGGTGACACGAAGAATTAACCAAGAAAGAGTTTCACAAGAAATAGATTGATAGATTTTTGTAGATTCAGGAACAATTGAAGAAATAAATGAAGGGTATGTCTAGTATCCATGATCACAATGCCCAAACAGAAAATGACTTGGGTCAGATCAAGTAAGAAATTGAATATATTTGTACATGGAGTAGAGATAAGGAATTTCGAATGCAAGAGAAGGTTTCATAGAGTGTCAACGTGAAAGTCAAACCAAAGAAACACCAAATTTTGTTGTTTGTCATGATGGTATAAATTTCATTTGTTATTCTACAGTAAAATTTCCTAAATTTTCTAGAAGAGAGTAATGAACTTGGTTATATAAAGTTTATCAATGAATCTCTGTGGACAAAGTTCCCTTTGATCAAAGCATGAAGAATGGTTTCTAAACACCTAGAAGGATCAGCTATAGATTGGCATAGATCCTTTTTGAAATCTGGGGTGTTAGGTTTGGATCCTATATGGGTTAATTATGTATTAGCACTTGAATGAATTATTTGGTGATGGTTATGACTATTTTATGAAAGCTTTAAAAAATCTACAACAAATTGGAAGACTTAGGAAGTATTAGACCGAGTTTGATAGATTTCTTGAAATAATAATGTCAACATGTAAAACTCAGGGGCTTTGTTTTTTGTATTTTTGTTTATTTGATAAACCCAGCGATCTTCTTGACGGACCTTATCCCTTGTGGAAATCTACACACAGCTGCCAGGTTAGAAAAAGTATTGTTGATTGGTGCATACTCTCAAAATGTGGAAGAAATGGCACAAACCCCATCCAGTCACATGGACTTTGAGGTTTTGACTATTCTTCATAAATATTATGACCAATAGTCATAACCTTAGTTCTTTCAACTTGAAAATTCAAGAACTCTTGAAAAGGCTAATACTAAAGTGAAGAATTATCCTCAAGAACAATATGAACCTGATAGAGATGCAAGCCTAGTTGTCTTTGGATTATTTCTTCTACACATACATTTTAAATTTGTTCCTATTCTACAAAGGATTTAGATAATGTGTTTGGTTGAAAAGTCTACATCGGTTAAGGATATCAAATTTAATGCACAACATTGTGTGTTGCTTAGACAAAGTCTAGCCAACCATAGTGTGGTGATTTCGTGGGCAAACTACGTGTTTCCTAGTTTAAGTCTAAGTTGTCTAGTGGTGATAGCTTGGTGGGCAGTGTGACATCTGCTTAGGCTCTTCAAGTAATAGAGTTATTACTTTGTTGTGAGATTAATAAATTCTTCTCACGTTAGCTGCTACTGTGGTTCACTTTTTCTTTAAGAAGATTAAAAAAACATTTGAAAATCATGAGTGACAGGTCATGATTTAACTCCCTTGAGCAAGGATTTTTTCACGTAAATTGTTTGTGTTGTGTTCTTGTCATTATTTATCCTTCGTTATTGTTCTTGCTGAGTCAAGGGACCTGGTCCATTGACTGATAGTAGACGCCCTCATTCTATCAATCACTCAAAGTAAAACTAAATAAACCAATATGAATTTAGTCCCCAAGAATATTATAACAGGAAGATATGTTTGAGGGTAAGGCACACGTTTGGTGCCTTAAACATAATTCCATGTCTCAAATTACTTTACTACCTACCCCTTTTTATAGTTGACCTCTAATGTACCAAAAACCTCTTTCACAAATTCTATATTCAAAGAAAAATTTTTGAAACAAACAACAAGATATAGATCTAGTAGATTCAACAATACTACCATGGCAGGAGATGGGCAACAATAGAGATGAATGAGAGGAATTAAATGGGGATTTTTTTTATGATGAGAAGTATGTAATGGGACATAATTGTAGAGCCACGAAACAACTTCACTTAAATTAGGTGTTGGAGGAAGATAAAATAGATCTCTATAAAGCAGTATAGTTACAAGAAGAGTCTAGGATAGCAAATAAATTCATAGTTATCTCATTACAAGCATTTACTACTATTATAGGGTATCAGACCATACGGGTTATAGTGTATCATGAGATGAGACCCTTACAAGTGTTGATTGACAAAAGATCACACATCATTTCATTGGATTATAAGAATGTAGCTATTCAGGCTGTTAATCTATTATAATAATTGAACTATCAGGGTAATATCAAGTAACAAATTGAATATATTTATACTAGGGGAAGAGATAAGGAATTTCAAATGCAAGAGAGGGTTTCATAGAGTTTCAACATGAGAAGTGAACAAAAGAAACACCAAATTGTGCTATTTATCATGGTGATAAAAATTTGGTTTGTTATTCTACAGTAGACTTTCCTAATTTTTTTGGAAGAAAGTTACGAACTTTGTTATATAAAGTTGATCAGTGAATTTTATGAATGAAATTCCCTTTAATCAAAGGGTGAGGATGGATGCTAAATACCTAGAAGGATAAGCTATAGATTGGCATAGATCCTTTTTGAAATGTAGGGTGTAAGGTTTGGATCCTACATGGGTTGGGTATGTATTAACACTTGAATGAAATA
The DNA here is from genome assembly GCF_001406875.1 of Solanum pennellii. Classification (NCBI taxonomy): domain Eukaryota; kingdom Viridiplantae; phylum Streptophyta; class Magnoliopsida; order Solanales; family Solanaceae; genus Solanum; species Solanum pennellii. The sequence continues at coordinate 73,131,679 of NC_028645.1, forward strand.
AGTGGTGATGATATGTATTATATGAATGATTTAAAAAACCTACAACAAATTGGAATTGTTAGGGTGTATTAGATCGAGTTTGATAGATTTCCTGAAAGTATAATACCATTAGGTAACACCTAGGGGCTATTTTATTTGTAGTTTTTATGATTTGATAAATCCAGGGACAGTCTTGATGGACCGTATATCTTGTGCAAATGTACACACAACTGTCAGGCTGGAAAAAGTATAGTTGGTCGTTGCAGAGTCTCCAAATGTGGAAGAAATGGCAAAAACCTCGACCAATGGCATGGACTCGAACATTGTGACTGTTCTTCATAAAGATTATGAGTAATATTCATAACCTTAGACTTTGAAATTCTACCAAAAAAACTTGAAAATTCTCAAGAACTCTTGAAAAGGCTAAGCGAAGAATCATCCTTGAGAAAAACATGCACCTTATAGAGATGCAAACCTAGTTGTCATAGGGTTATTTCTTCTGCACGTACATTGTAAATCATTTCCTAATTTACAAAGGATTCATATATTGTGTTTGGACAAAAAGTCTAAATCGGTTAAGGATATCTGATTTAGTGTGCAGCATTGTGTGGTGCTTAGTCAAAGTCTTAGTTATTCATTGCGTGGTGATATATTTGGCAAACTAATTGTTTCTTAGTTTAAGTCTAAGTTATCTAGTGGCGAAAGCTTAGTGGGCAGTGTGACATCTCCTTAGGCTCTTCACGTAATAGTGTTATTACTTGGTTGTGAGACTAGTAATTTCGTCTCACGTTGGTTGTAATTGTGGTTCACTTTTCCTTAAAAAAGATTGATGAAATAGTTGAAAATCTTGTGTGAAAAGGCGTGGTTTTACTCCCTTGAGTAAGGAGATTTACATGTGAACTGCTTCTGTTATGTTCTTCTCATTATTTATCCTTCATTATTGTTCTTGCTAAGTCGAGAAATGTGATCCATTGACTAATAGTGAACACACACATTTTATCAAGCTCTCAAACTAAAACTAAATAAGCCTATTAAAATTTAGGGCCCAAGAACATTCTTACATGAAGAAATAATTGATGCTAAGGCACAGGTTTGGGGCCTTAAACCTAATTCAAGGTTTCAAATTCCTTTACTACGTACCCTTACTTATAGTTTATCTCTAATGTTTCAAAAACCATCTTTCCAAAATTCTACATTCAAGAAACATTTTTGAACCAAACAACAATATATAGACCTAATATATTCAATAATACTACCATGGAATGATATTGGCAACAATAGAGATGAATGAGAGGAAATTCAATGGGGATTTTTGTGTGTGATAATAAGTATGTAAAGGCACATGATTGTAGATCCACGAAAAGACTTCACTTGGTTGAGTTGTTGGAAGAATATTCAATAGATCACAAAAAAGAATTATAGTTACAAGAAGAGTCTAGTGTAGCAGATGAATGCATTATTATCTCACTATAAGCATTTACTACTGTGATAGGTTATCATACTATAAGGGTTATGGCGTATCATGAGAAGAGGCCCTTACAAGCATTTATTGCTACAAGAAAAAAACATCTTTTCATTTGATAATAAGTATCTAACAACTTAGGTTGTAAATCTATTACGATCAATGAACTGTCTATAAATGTGGCCAATTTAAGGAGGGTACAAACTTGCTCAATATTCAAGAATTTACAATGGTTATTACAAGGAACATTTTTTCTTAACATTTCCTATTTATGCTTCTCGGAAATGTAGAGAATGTATTGGGAGTGCAATGGTTGAGTACCTTAGGTTGATTCTTATTTGATTTTTTTTAAAATTGTTAAATTTGTGTACCTGTTGAAGAAACATGTCCTAAAAGGTGTCTCAAATCAACTTGAGGTATGTAATTCGAGTCACTAAATACAATAAGGGGTCATATGCTCAATTATTCATGATGACTTTGATGCAAGAGGAATCAGCAGGACAATCAAATGTTATACAAGCTACTAAAAGTACTAAGATTGTGTTAGAAATTTTCTTTTTCAACTACAGTTAATTTTACTTTTACTGCTTTATATTAGATATGACTTATTAAATTAGTTGTTAGAAATATATTCCTATTGTTTAGAAGTAATTTAGTTAGTGAGTTAGGAATCTTCTAGTGGTGGGTTTACTCTACTGAGATTGTATTAGGCATTTTCTTTTTCACATTTAGTTAATTTTACTTTAACTACTTTATATCAAATAAGACTTAGTCAGTTACTTGTTATACATCATTTCTTATTATTTAGGAGTAAGTTAGTAAGTAAGGAATCTATCAGTCGTGGGTTTACTGCTTTCTAATTTTCATTTTCAGTTTTATAAACGTAATACGAAGACATCAACAAAAATATATTTTTACCGATATTCTTCTTGACTTCTCTTCTTTCTAATAAATCATACTTCTGAATTTTACTAACAATTGATATCAAATATTTTTTATCTTGCGGGATATGTGGGTACTTCCTAGAGTGATTAATTCTAGTAAATCAAGCACCACAACCAGAAATATAACTATTAATCATGGAAGAAAGCTGGTGTTTCTCAGCAATGGAACCTCTTGGCTTCAATGGTGAAAATTTTCACATGTGGGAAGTGAGGCTGGAAGCTTATCTCAATGTTTTAGATCTTTGGGAGGCAATCGAGGAGGACTATAATGTTCTTCCGCTACACGCCAACCCAACAATAGCTCAACTCAAAAATTAAAAAGTGCAAGAAAACTTGTATCTTCAACAATTTTCACTAGTATAATGTATCTAAAATTAGCAAAAGACATCTAGGATTACATCAAGGTAGAATATGAAGGAGATGATTGTGTCAAAGGTATGAAAGAGTTGAATCTCATTAGAGTGTTTGAGTTATAGAAGATGAAAGAATGGAAAACCATCAAAGAATACTCAGACATGCTTATGATTCATAGCAAACACAGTAAGATTAGTTGGTTCTGAGTTAAAAAGACTCACATAGAGTTTAAAAGATTCTGGTTACTGTACGTGAAAGATTTGAAGTCACCATTACCACTTTCGACAAAACTATGGATCTATCGAAAAACACTTTGGAGGAATTATTAAATCCTTGGAGGTTCAAGAAAAAAGAAGGGTTACGAAAGAAGATGGAAGTAGAGAGGGAGCATTGACAGCCAAACATGGATATAGTGGAAGATACAAAGAGAAACACTATATGAAGAACCAACCAACAAATGGAGAAGGAGCAGGTTGTTGCTAATTTGTGTTTGAAAAAAGAATTATTATTCCAACAAAACTTTTTAGAAACACGAAGTTTTTAGAGTTTAATGATTCAGTAAGGGAGATTTACAGATATTAATTCAGAAAAAACTAAAATGTGTAAACTTACTAGAATCTGGAAAATTAGAACATAAAAAGTTCAAGCCGATAAAATTCATAGAGTCCCCTTAAGGAAATTATTCCCCTATAATATCGGAGGTTTGATATTGAATATGTCCTCCTAGGACAAAATGATCTCAACCACCAGCATATTGATACCAAAAACTCCGCTGTCAGCGAACCACTCAACAATAAAGTACATAATGAAATTTTTGTGCAAAAGAAGAAGAAGAAATCAAAAAAATTGTACGGAAAAATTCTGAGGAGTGAATGGTACGGCAAGAGGAACAAGTTCTGAAAGGGTTCAACCATTTCAGAATCCACATGACCATTATTGAATGTTTTCTACCTTTCAAACGGTCCTGGCAGATGCTAAAACTTGCAACCTTTAAGAACAGTGTCATTTCAAAATGGTGGGAAATTAAATAAAACCGGAAAAGATTTTAAATAAAACGGACTGCGCGATCCAATTCAAGTCAGGTTACTCAACTAAAAAGTTGAAACATATCGGTTAATCTCAAATAAATATTAAAAACTTTTATAACAACTAATTTATTGAAGATGTTTTGGCAATTTAGTTTAATTAATAGATTAAATAAAGAATTAACTAAATAATTAAAACAAACTTTGTCCAAAAAATAATCTCCCGATCGATCATTTTCCAAAGCCAAAGTCGAAGTTGAGCCGAGTGAGTGAGCGAGGGACGATGCGAGGGGGGTTCCTCTTTCCAAGCCTTTTAAAAATTAATAGGAGTATTTCTTTATTTAAATTATCCTATTTTTCTTTCCACCACCGATGAGGGACAAATGTAATTTCATTAAAACATACGAGGAATTTTCAAGTTTCCAACTATTCAAGTTCCACTCTTTTCATCTTCCCTCCATTTCCCAATAAATCATGCTACAAAGCCAAAAATCCCCCTACATTAATGGGGAATGGTTAAAACATATGAATGGATGGACAAATAATATCTTTACAGGATTGATTAATTGCATCTAGATAGGTAGGTTTCCCCATGAACTTTCCGTAGTTAGAATATGTCGGATATACTCGGTCAATTGATAAATGCGTTATATTTGAACTGTCGAGATTTGATGTATAACTTGACAACCATATATCACACAATTAACCCTTTGCTGTGTATGGTTCTTAATGTTGTCTTCATTTCAGCCATGAACACCTCCTAGTTTCATGAGTGTATAGAGAATAGGATTTTGACATAAAATTATCTTTGAAGCGGCTTACACTTCACACTCACATAGGTGATTTCTAACCGTGTCATGTTGTAGATATGCTACTCGGTCAAATCTTTCAAACATAGCAAATCATTAAAAACCATAAGCTTTATTAACTCATTAAAAAGTCTTAAAGTCTTAACCTTGTTCCTGAACGTTATCTTCAAAATGAGAATGGATTGAGTTGATTGAGAATGTCGAACCGTCATTCACAACATTGTTTTTCTCCTTATCTCTAGCTCATGGGATAACAAGTATGCTAGATAGAGTTACCGCCATGCTAACTTGTCCTAAGCTGTAAACTCGTTCCCTTGGATGATCTTTCAACTGCCTCTCTCACTAGACCTTTCGTTAGTGAATCATACACATTATCGCTTGACTTCACATAGTGAATTGTGATAATTTCACTAGAGATCTATTGTGTTACGATGTTATGTCTCCCTTGTATATGATGAGGCTAACCGTTGTACATGACGCTCCTAGCCCTACCTATTGCTTCTTGAATGTTGCAATGTATACAAATAGGTCCCACAGGTTTGGGCCAAAACGGAATATCCTCTAGGAAATTCCGGAGCCATTCAGCTTCTTCACCATCCTTATCTAAATCAATAAATTCAGATTCTATTGTAGAGCGAGCGATACATGTCTATTTGGATGATTTCCAAGAGACTTCTCCTCCTTCAACTGTAAACACATAACCTCTTGTGGATTGTACTTCATTTGACCTAGTGATCCAATTCGCATCACTATATCCTTCAATCACAACATGACATTTATTATAATGTAAATCATAGTGTTGTGTATGTTTCAGATACCAAAACACACGTTTCATTGCCATCCAGCTAGTTTGATTCGGATTACTAGTGAGCCGACTCAGTTCGCTAATCGCACATGCTATATCTGGTCGCGTACAATTCATAATATACATTCCAACACTCTAGCATATTCAAATTGACAGTCACATTTACCTTCATTATTTTGAATTGTAATGCTTTAATAAATTGAAGTTTTGTTAGAATTGACATGCAAGTACTTGAACTTATACAATATTCTTTCACTATAATGAGATTGAGATAATGCTAGTCCCTAAGTAGTTTTGTGAATCCTGATCCCTAAGATTAAATCAGCAACTCCTAAGTCCTTCATATCGAACTTGCTGGACAGCATGCAGTTAGTAGCATTTATATTGTCAATATATTTACTCATTATTAACATGTCATCAACATATAAACAAACAATGACTTCATTATTGAGAATTTTTTTAATTTATACACATTTATCACATTCATTAATCTTCAATCCATTTGCCAACATTGTTTTGCAAAATTTAGCATGCCATTGTTTGGGTGTTTGATTGAGACCATAATGTGTCTTTAAAAGTCTTCACACATTCTCTTGTTTACCAGGAACTATAAATCTTTCAGGTTGTTTCATGTAAATTTCTTCTTCCAACTATCCATTTAAGAAGTCTGTCTTTACATCTATTTGGTAGATTTTAAGATCATACAATGTCGCTAGTGCTATTAAAATCCTAATGGATGCTATTCTTGTTAGTGGAGAGTATGTGTCAAAGTAGTCTAGACCTTCTTTTTGTTTGTATCCTTCGACTAAAATTCTACCTTAAATTTGTTAATAGCTCTATCAACTTTCATTTTCCTTTTAAAAATATATTTTGATCCTAAAGGTTTATTTCTTTGAAGATGATCAGGCAAATCCTAGGTATGATTACTTAAAATTTATTCGATCTCAGTAATGACAAATTCTTTGCAATTAGTTCATTCAGATGAAGACATAGCTGGTTTAAATGTTTGAGGATCATTTTCAAGAAAGAGTGACACAAAATATGGTCCGAAAGAAATGGCTTTTCATTGGCGAGTGCTACGCCTAGGATCCTCACTAGGTAGTGTATTTTAAGTTGATTTTTTCCTTAGTCGTTTAGGTCTTACACTTGTCGACTCACACTATGTTTTATACAGATAAATGTGTTCAAAGTACTCTGTGTTATCTAACTCAATTATCGTATTAACATGAACCTCAAAATTATCAGATTTGTGAACCAAAAATCGACAGGCCTTACTTTTCACAGCATATCAATAAATACACAATCTACCATTTTGGGTCCAATTTCAACCTTCTGGCTAAATGAATCTCTACCTTGGCTAGACACCCTCAAACTTTGAAATATTTCAAGTTGGGTTTCCTTCCTTTCAAAAACTCATATGGAATTGATTGTATTTTGCGACGGGGTACCCTATTGAGTATCTTATTAGCCGTATGGATGACTTCCCCCTTAAAGGTTTTACGGTGAACTAGAATTGATCATTAAGGAATTCATGATTTCCTTTAATGTCTTGTTCTTCCATTTCTTCAAACCATTTGACTGTGATGTATAGGTTGTAGTAGTTTGATTATTAATACAATATTCCAAACATATCTCTGCAAAAGGAGATTCATATTCTCCACCCCTATCACTACGAATCATTTTTATCTTTAGACTCAATTGGTTCTCCAATTCATTTTTGTATTGATTTAATGCATCAATGGCTCTATCCTTACTAATAAGCAAATATACATAACAAAATCGAATGCAATCATCAATAACAGTTATAAAATACTTTTTCCCACCACGAGATGGTGTCGACTTCATATCGCATCTATATATGTAAATTAAGTCTAAAGGGTTGAATTTCTTTCAACAGACTTTTAAGGATGTTTAAAAACCTTACTTTCCACAAAAAATTTACATTTTGATTTATCGCATTAAAAATCAGGCAATGTATCTAGAGTAACCAATTTCTTTGTAATTTACATGTCCCAAACAGGCATGCCATAAATCATTTGACTCCAATAAGTAAAAAGAAGTAGAATTCTTAGTAATAATGTAAACAATCAATACATTCAGTTTGAAAAGGCCCTCATTGAGGTAGCGCATTCCTATGGACATCTAAATTCTTACTTATTAACACTTTATCACTAACGAAGAAACACTTAAACCCGTTCTTACGAGTAATTCAACAGAAACTAAATTATTCCTAATAGTAGGGACATGCAGAATTCTATTCAAAGTCAAAACCTTGCCGGATGTCATTTTCAACATTACTTTTCCCAGTTCCTGTAATCCTTGTTGTTGTTGTTTCCCATGAATAAATCTTTATCGTACTTAGCAGTAGTGTACGTTGCAAAGACTTCTTTCATAGAGAAAATATGTTGAGTGGTACCTGAGTTGAGAAACCACTTCTTGGGATTTCCAACTATGTTACACTCCAAGATCATTTCACACAAGTCATCTGCATCTTTCATCTCTTCTATGAGGTTTGCTTGACTTTTTACTTTGCCTTTGTCTTTGTCTTTGCCCTTTCTTGGAGCACGATAGTTANAGTTACACTCCAAGATCATTTCACACAAGTCATCTGCATCTTTCATCTCTTCTATGATGTTTGCTTGACTTTTTACTTTGCCTTTGTCTTTGTCTTTGCCCTTTCTTGGAGCACGATAGTTAGAAGATTTATGACCAGTCTTACCACAATTGTAAGTGACCCTTGAATTTCTTCTTGTCCTGTTCTGACTTCTGTCTGTTGGACTTATTCCTCTTTTAATCTTTGTTAGGATCTTATTAAACAATATTAAATTCAATTATTGTCAAAATCTTACGAGACATCTTTTTGTATTTTTTATTATGTTACTTAATATTTATCTGAATCATAAGATTTTCAAGCTTCATTTCCATGCGCTTGTGCTTTAGATAATTCTGGAAGTCATTCCATGAAGGAGGTAAATTCACGATCATTACATCCACTTGAAAAGCTTCATTTACGACCATATCTTCAGCAATCAGATTATGGAAAATAAGTTGTCTTTCCTGCACTTGTAATCCAACAGTTTTACCATGTAGCATTTTATAGTCTAATTTACGACCACAAACTTTTTCAAGCATGCATCTACTGTGTTATATTTCTTCTCAAGTGCATCCCACAACTCTTTTGAAGTTGTCATTGCACTATAGAAAATATATAAGTCATCCACTAAACCGCTCTGAATGTTGCCCTTACATAGGAAATTTGTTTGTTTTCATGCTTCAATAACCATGAATTTTCCTCCGTATGGCATTTCAGTAGCATGCACTGGAGTTTCTTTGCTGGTAAATTTTTGCAGACTAAGAATGATAAGCTAGAAAAGTACTCATTGCTTTCATCCTTTGAAATTTACACCAGAGAATTTATCTAGTTTCTCTGCTTGTGGTACAACAGTTCGGGTTGGTGCAGCAACAGCCATTGTAACATTGTTCTTTTCCATTTATAGTAAACAAAAATTGGTACAGTCTTAGTAAGCAATAACTAAAAATTGCATACTTAAAGTAGTATAAAACCACTAATATTTTTGTCTTCACTAGAAACAAAGATTAAAATAAAATAATAATTTCCTTAAGATTGTTGACAATCTGTTTTTGAAAACAAAATTACTGATTCCAACAAAACATGGAAAAACATGAAGTTACCAATGTTTAATGAATCAATGAGGGATATGAACATAAATTAATAAAAAAAAGATGTAATACTTATCTGATCTGGAAAATTAGAACAGAAAAAGATCAAGCCCACTGAACTGACACTGTCCCCTTAAGCAACTTATTCCCCTCTAGTATCCGAGGTTTGAATTTAAATATGTCCTCTCAGGATAGAATGATCTCAATCACTAGTGTATTGAGACAAAAAACTCTAGTGTCAACGAACTACTCAACAATCGTAAAGTACACGAAATTTTTTTTTTCATATAAGATAAAAAAGAAATCAAAAAAATTCGTAAGAAAAAATTCTGAAGAATGAATAGTATTTATAGGAAAGAGGAACAGGTTCAGAAAGTTTGCAACCCTTTCATAATCCACAAAACCATTAATGAAAGTTTGTAACCTTTCAAACGGTCCTAGCTGTTCCTGAAAGAAACCTATCAGAACCTTCATTTCAAAATGGTGTGAAATTTAAATAAAATCAGAAAATATTTTAGATAAAATAGGTTGCGTGATTCCGAGTCGGGTTGGGTTAATTAGCTAAAAAGTTGAAACGGTTGTCTTTGTTTTACCTATGTACCTCATGTCAAACGTGATAAGATAGATAAAAAGGTTGCCCCAGACATTTTTATTGGTTACAGTTATGTTTCAAAAGCGTACACAATATTTCTACCTGAAGGTGAGAAAATAGTTTTCAACAGAGATATCTACTTCATGGAGAATGAAGAGTTTGATTAGGCTTATTCAAGGATTTCTGTCTAGAAGACAAGATCGTGGTAGAATAAAAGGGACAATGATCCACCGGTTAGGGAAACTCGATTTCTCTATGATATATATAAGAGATGTAATGTTGTAATTAGTTAGCCTGCTAACCCTTACGATGCTACAAAAGACCCTTAGCGGAGAAATGCAAAGCATGAGGAGCTTTTTATGATTGAAAAAAAAGTTATGTGGTAGCTTGTTGACAAACCTCAGTATAGTGGATGTTCATAACCAAGCTAAATATTTATGGTTCAATTAATAGACGTAAATCAAGGCTTTTAGTTAAGGTTTATGCGCAGATTTTTGGTGTATATTATTCTGACACTTTTTCTCCAACAGCTAGGATTGACATGATCAGATTGATTATAACTATTTTTGCAAAACGTGCTTAGAAAGTTCATCAGATGGATGTCAAATTAGCATTCTTAATGTCATTCTTTAAAAAGAAATTTATGTTGAACATAATAAAGGATTTGTTATATATGAAAGGAACATAAAGTCTATCGACTACGTAAAGCTCTTTATGTCTTAAAACAGTCACCAAGAGCTTGGTATAGTTGAATAGATAATTATTTGCTCAGTCTCGATTTTGAAAAGAGTCTTCAAAAATTCACATCGTATGCTAAACATAGTAGTTGTGAGATTCTTGTTGTTTCTCTTTATGTGGTGGTCCTTTAGATTATAGGGAGCAGTGAAAAGCAAATTGACTAGTTCAAGAAAGATATGATGCAAGCTTTCTAAATATCTGATTTTTCTCTCATGACATATTTCCTTGGAATGGAGATTACACAAGGAAAAGACGAGTTTTTCATTTGCTAGAAAAATTACACAAACGAAACTCTCAAGAGACTCAAAATGGAAAATTTCAAAGAGATTAGTACTCCTATGAACCAAAAGAAGAAACTAAGTAAATCATGGATTCCAAAGGGTGAATGAGACATACTTCAGAATTTTCATTGATGCTTAATGTATCCTACAACTACAAGACCTGATTATGTTTCAAGTGTTTTATCATGTTTCATGCATTATCCTAGTGAAGTACATTTTTAGAGAGCCAAAAGAATTGTGTGATACATCAATGGAACCAACACGTAGGGAGTCAAGTTTCAGAAGAGTAAACCTATGAAGCTTTGTGGGAAGTTTACCAATGATGTGGGCGATCCTGAGGATGATTTAAAGAGTACTTCAGGGTATTCTTTTAGTCTTAGTTTTGGATTTTCTCATTGACTTGTACGAAAAAATATATTGTAGATCAATGTACTATGGAAGTTGAGTTTGTGGCAGCTGCAGGAGAAATAAATCAAAAATTGTGGCTAAATAAAATTTTGATTGATTTCATATAGAACAAAGTGGAAGCATCAAAGTATTTGTCAAAAATGAAGCAACAACAACTATATCTCACAATCTTGTGTTTCATGGAAGAATCAAGTTCTTTTTCTTGAGAAAAGTACAAAAATATGGAGATATAACTCTAGTTTATTGCAAGACATAAGAACTATTGGCTGATATATTCACTAATTCTTTGCCAGTGAGCAAGTTTCAGCTTCTCAAACAGAGAAGATAGAATAACAAGATGCAATCTAAATATCTGGAATATACAATCCAAGATTACATGAAATCTACAATAGACATTATTTAAGAAGTTCAATCAAGAAATTATGTAGCAGCCTACCTCAAATCCGATCATGAGTGCTCCAAATCAACCGCAAACGAGCTATCAATTTTTTTAAAAATCCTTCGAACACCGCCACAACATCATATTATAAATCAAAAATTCACATTGGATGTTTAGACATTAAAATCGCAATGATTCAAAATGGATTCAAAATTTAGTCAAAATGGTCCATACTGGGAATCACAAAATATACTCTACCAAAAGGTCCTAAATGCCTTACCGAGCTTGTACCATGCAACGGGGCTGAATTCCATGTGTGGAACAGCCCGAACAACTACATGTAAATAAAATACAAATTTAGAAAACAAAAGAGAGGAAAGCCTCTTCGGGCGAATATACCTCAAACAAAGAGCCTCCATCACTTCCCTAAAATAGCAACGTGTATCCACAATCAACTTGGACCCCAATAATTGAATCGCCTCAATCAAATCTCTCCAAGCGCAAGAAATTGCATTTTAAAGTTGGGGACTGAAGCTGAATTTTGCTATTTAGATAGTAGAGGTTCTAGTTGCTAAATGTGATTTCTGGTCAACAAAGGCCTAAAATCTGGTTGCTGAACGCCTACAAAATATATCAACCTATATCAAACAATTTTGGGTATGAACTATATGAGAAATCAGGAAAAAAGTACAAACTACAAACCCTTTTTCAGTAATCTGGCAACTTACTCTAAATGGAAGATGATGAAAAAGAGGGAATTGATTTAGCTAAGCCCTAAAATTTCATGCGGTCGGGCGAAGGAAGTTAGCTCTGATAAAAAGAAGGGGAAAAGTCGAGGGAATATCGCCGTTTGGTTCTGAAATTTTTTAGACTAATTCTTTCATTAGTCCATAATGTATCGATAAAACCTAAGAATATTGTGTCTAATATTGTCTTTTTACATATTTTCGTTATTTTTCTCTTTTTATTCCTTTTTTTGTCATTTAATAATTGTTAAAGATAGTATTAATTAGTAATACGACAAACTTAAAGTTAAATGATATAATATATAACATACTATACATAATAAAATGCAATGGGAAAACTAAATATCCAATTACATAAAATATGAAATGTAGAACAAACTCACAAAAGCTCATTAAAATAATTCAGTTGATGTTAAAAATGTAAAATTCTCCCTATTCCGTACAAATTTATTTGGTACTTTTCATTTTTCGAGAGTGAAACAATATAAGTTTGAGCAGAAATTTTGTGTATAGAATCTTCATTATTTTTTTTAATGAAATATATATATATATATATATATATATATATATATATATAT
>NC_028645.1:73144847-73177848 GCF_001406875.1 Solanum pennellii
TATATATATATATATATATATATATATAGACACACATACATAAGCTACGTAAAAAGTGTTTTAAGTAAGAATAATTAACAATTCAAAATGACCAAGCCGTTGTGGCGCCTACGTATCCTGTAGGAGCTGGAATTAGGTCCAACGTAGTTCCCCCTCAGAGATTAACAAAAGTACGAATTTTACAAAGAAACCAACTGAGGCTGACATAGACAGCCTACATATCTCATTCTTGAGATTTCAGGTCGAACGTACTTCAAACATAGGAAAAATAAAAAGGGGATAAAAGAGTGAACAAGGCCGAAATAGGCCGCCTACCTATCTCATTCTTGAGAATTCAGGTCAGAAATAGTTCATATACAAGAAATGTGCGATAAAATGGGGGGAAAAGGGTTAAATACATTTTCAAAAGAAAGGTAACAAAAACTTCATATGAAGAATTTTTGCCAATGTTGGGCATTCTTCTTCTCGGCCTTTGATGACGAATATCTTCAAATGACTCAGTTCAGAAATGTCTTGTACTCACTCTTAAGAATTAAATATGTCATCCCTTGAGGTAGTTTCCTCAATATTGATCAAATTGTTGTTGATCATGTTTTGTATCTTGTGATTCAAGGTTGAACAATTCTCTGTGTCGTGTCCAATGGATCCTGAATGATAAAAACATCTGTGGTCAGCCCTGTAAAATTTTCCCAAACGATTGGATGGTCTTCCTTCTATAAGGAAGGGTATTCCCCTTGCTTTCAACCTTTCATAAGGTTGAATTTGAGATTTCCTTAATTGTGTAAATACATTAGGAGCCTTCCTAAAGTTTTGACGGCGAATTTTTTTCTGATTGACATTATGAATTTGAAATTTCTTTTGGGAAGCTGACTGCATATGGGTAGTCATGACCATCCCTACCTCCTCTACTTTCCCTTTTGATGTATCCCTATAACTAATTCTGGTAGCTTTTCCATTAGCTCATAGTGCAGTAAAGTTCGTGATCCTTCCAGTCTTGAAACCATCTTCCAAAGCTTCACCCATTTTGACGATCTCGACAAATTTTTGTCCCATCATACAGAACATTCTTTCATAGTACTCAGACTTTTGAATTTGAATGAACATTTCAGTTCTCTCACGTTCGGACATGGGAGGTTGAACTCTTGCGGCCTCTTTTATCCAACGAAGAGTGTACTCTCGATAATTTTCTGTAGACTTATGTTTGATCTTCTCCAAGTAGTAGCGATCTGGGGCAGCATCTACATTATGCCCAAATCTTTTCTTGAAATCCTTTGCGAGCGCATTCCAACTTGTCCATTGTTTCGGTTCTTGTGATGTAAGCCACTCTAGAGATTTTCTACTTATACTTCGACTGAAGAGACACATCAACAATGCTTCATTTTGCCAACTCCCACGAATTGATCACAATAAACTTTCAGAAGTGCTAGAGGATTTCTAGTTCCATTGAAAGTGACGAACTTTTGCATTTTAAACCCTTCCGAAAGGTCCCAATTCAGATTAATGCATAAATTTTCATAATTTAGCCCCACCTCTTCTAAAGTGTAATCCAGTTCTTTTGTCATCTTCACGATCTCTTCCTTTATGATCTGCTTAGTCTTTTCCTCTTAGGCCCTCCACTCCTTCTCCTTCTCTTTGTAGAAGTCAAATTTGAAATAGGAAGTATAGTGAAGATGTGGTTTGGTTTGGACTGGAATATTAAAGTGACTTTCGGAGGTAAGGACTGAGAGTTTTGTAGATTTTGAGTATCTTTTGTAGGTGTATGGTACATGAAAGGAGCTGTTTGAGGATTGTTGACATTTAAGCTTTAAAACTGAGGTAAAATTTGAGAGTTATTTGTGTTTTGGTTTTGAAAGAGGGGGAAAACTTTAGGGTTGGTATTCAAGTTCATAGAAGGGTGTGGTGCTTGGCATGAAGTGCTGGCGTGATGAAGATTTGAGGTGGTTAGGTCGATGGTGGAATTATTTTCAATAGGACTGGAGGTTTGGTTATTTAAGACATGCTCCGAGTATGAAGTCAAAGGAGGAAAATGGTGTGGAAGCCTTCCATCGCTTGGAGTGTTGACATCGACCCTCGGAATTGACAAATTTTTATTTTTATGGAGCTCAACCCTCAACTAAGCAATGTATTGCATCAACTATGCAATTAACTCATTTTGTTCAACGACAGACAGTTGAACTTTAGCAACTTCAGCCAAGCCGACATTCTCATATTCTAGATCTTTTTTCTTCTCACAAATATAAAGAAATATTTAGATAGACAGGAATATGTCTATCTGATTTTTAGCTTTGTGAAAAAAAATGTCGATTGAATATTTTACTGTCGTACTTTTGGTTTTGAGTGAGATGTAACTCTTATTTCATTGTAAGAGTTGAAAAAATAAAATTTTTCAAAATGGAGACCGAACCTGGGAAGGCTGCCTACGTATTTCACGGAGGAGAATTCAGGTCCTAGTTAGTTCGACTCACTTGAATTTTTTTTATTTGAGATGGAAAATTCAACTTTTTTTCGAGATGAGAAAGTAAGATTTAGGATTTGAAAGGAAGTTTGGAATTCTTTTGAGAAACTAAAGACTCGAGAGTATATGGACGCACTTTGATGGTTGACTTGATATTTATGCTTATGGAGTTCTGGAAAGTTACGCAAAAGAGTAGGCTAGAATATCTTCAAATAGACCAACATATTCAAACAAGCAGTTATAACACTTAAATGATTATTGTGCGGCATAAACAAATATGTGACCCTTTTATGCCAAGGTTAGGCCTAGCGATTTGAGGGATTGATACGCTCAAACTTACTTCTCAAATAAGAAGTAAAGCGGTCGTGTCAAGTAAATAACCCAACTAATGAGGTTGGGATCGTTCCCACGAGGAAAATAGTTTAGACTTAACTTTAATCTATTATTACTACTGTACAGTCAATTATTTCCTTAGAGAACAAAAGAAAATAAAAGGGGGTTTTTATTTCTAAATGAATGAAAATAATTAGCTAAATCAAAGTAGACAACTAACAAATTCAAATGTTGGAGTTTAATCAATTAATAAAAGTAACTAGGGTTTAAGTGTTCCCCACAGGTTCCTAACTTGATAATTCTAACTATAACAATTCTTCCTAGTATCTTGCATGCGTAGTGATAAGCTATGTATTTCTAAATCCTTGGTCCGGCATCTAGAAAATTTCACTCCGCACCTTGGTCCGGCTACGTGTGTTGCTATACTAACCCTTATCTTTACCTCATATTAAGCATTGTATTCGATATTTGACTAAGTTATTACCTCGTACCAATCAATACTACCCTATTAGATAGTATAAACTAAATCTATGTTGATAATTCTTTTCCTATTATCTACCTCCTTGGTCCGGCAAGTAGCATTAAGGCGAGTTCTAACGTTGTCCATCCGTTAAAAAGACTTCTAAGCGAAAGAATTATCAATACATGCAAGACACTATTCTAGAATTGTTATTTTAGTTAGGTTTTACCTCATTGTTCGCCCATGGTTCCCATAACCCTAGTTATGGAGTTTAGTTACCCATAGTCATAATCACAATATTCATATATACGATATAAGAATTCATGCACTTACGTTAATGAGAAAGAAGAAAATCCAGAAATTTACTTGATTAATCGACAAAATCACCAACAATCTACTCTAGAGAATAGTGTAACAATCCAAAGTCTAATAATCTAAATAATCTCTTCACAAAGAATCTAACATAAAAGTTTCTAATAACCAAGAGTCTAACAAAGAGTCAAAAAATAATCAAGAGTCTCCCCAAAAGCGAGGTTTTTCGAACTATTTATAAAAAAACAAAAACCTAATCAAAGAAGGAATCTATTTGCTGAAAATCTGTCAAACGCGGCTGGGTCGACGGACCTCGCGATGGGTCGTCGTGGTCACGACGGGCGGTCATGGACTCCGTCATCCCATACTTTGCAAATTCTTCTGCTTCTCTCTTCATTACCCTCGACGGCAGGTATGACGGATCGTCATAGGCACAACGGACCGTCGAGGGTCACCGTTCCATAACACTTCAACTCTTGGAATTTGGGTACTTGGATTACTTCTCTGATCTTCACGACGAACCAGCAAGACGGACCGTCATGGCTACGAAGTTCCATCACGCACTTCGTAACCCCACACTTGGTCAGAGTTCCCCATCTTCCTTCAGCAGCTTCACCACGATGCCACCTACGGACCGTCAAAGGCTCGACGGACCGTCACAGGCTCCGTAGGTGGTACTTTTCTGCACTTCTTGCTCAAAAACTTCCGCGTTCATCCTTGGACAGATTTCTTGCAAATAAATAGAAACTTACATAAAATCAATACAAAAAGTCTTTTGGACACACACTAAACTTAAGGAAAAAACATTAAATATACCGTGAAACCACGGTATATCAGGGATGTATATGTTATTTGAAACATTTCATTGTCCTCCCAAAACCCAAATTTATACAAACTTTATGAATAAAGTTAAATGGGGATAAATAATAGGGAAAATGGAATTCAAAATATTTAGTCCCACGCAGGGGTACTATGCTTCCATGGAAGGTCCTTCCTTCTTCATTTCTTCTCATCTCCGGGTGCCATGTCTTAGGATGGACTAGTAAGTTGTGAGCTCTTTTTTTTTTTACTAGAATAAGCGATAATTACTCCCAACCCCGAGTACAATGACTTTTTAGATGACGTATACATCCTTCAAATTTAAACAAATAAATATGATCGTCCGTTCATGCCATGAGCCCTTTTGGAGTCAAGGTGGTTTCTCTAATGGGCCCAATACACCTTGGATGATGGGTCATCTTAGACTAATGCTTATATTTGAATTTGGTATTTGCTATATCTTAGGTTGACTAAAATTGGCTTAGAAGTGACGGCTACCCGAGTCGGACAAACAACAGGGTGAAACTAATAAACAACATTGGAAGACCACAAACCAACTATTCGTCTATTACTTCCAAAATTTAGACTTGTGTGTTTTTTGAAAGAAGTTGTGGTAAGCCACGTAACCGCCTTTGTCCTAATATATTCTATTTGTCATTTGGCGAAGTTGGTGCCATGAAATGCGACATTTTAAAGATACTATAAAAGAAAACAAATATAAAATTATTTACACATAGCCAAATAGGTTAGTTTTTAACGTTATAATCTTTCAACTCCCCAGCAGAGTCGCCATTCTGTTTTATTTCGGAAAGAAAAAATATTTTTTATTGTTTTAAAACTTGTTAGAGACTCCACTTAATTTTTCAGATAAATTAAGAAAACTATTTTTCCAATCGACTAAAACAGTAAATCATATTGAAAAAGTTTTAAAAGGGGGTTCGGGGACTCATATTTATATTTTAGGAAGGCGTTTAAGGCACCTAAAATATCCGTTAATACGGTTTTCTCGCAACTAACTTTTTTGTCTAAAGTGTCTAACTTAAGATTTTGAGATAAAAATTATTTAGAGTTGTTCGAAAAATAAAGTGTTAATTTTTATTATCTAATTGAGATTTTGCAAGATTTATTTTTAGTTCATTTATTTTGATTTATTATATCGCTAAAACAAAGTGGCGTCTTGCGGGGGATTTTGAAATTTTTTAACACTAAAACTAACAACAATTAATAGCAAATAAGTAAGAGAGAGAGGGAGAGAGTTGGATCCAAATTTGATTTATGTCCGCCACGACCGGTATTTGGAGCCACTTTGTTTTGGGCCTTTGGCCCATTTCCACATGTCCTAAAATTCTAACAATACAATAATGATAAAAGAAACAATGGCTTACACCCAAAAGCAACAAAATACAAAGTTCAGGAAAAACAAATTGGGCTTCTTAAGACAAATTCTTCAACTTCTCGGTTAGTACGTCGATTTTGTGAGCTTTACTCAATGGAGGAATTTGAGCCTTGGCGGCTCTCTCTAGGAATGCGAGAGGAAGAGAAGTGTTCATAGTGAACTCGAGTTCATTTACATGCAACATAAATAAAAGGGAAATATTTAATAAATAATTTAACTATCGTAGCATAGGGAAAACAAGTTAACTTACTGGAAAACATTCATTCATTCGGGAAAAAATAGTAAATTGACACATAGTCCTATTTAAAAGAAACATACATGGGCATATATATAGCCAGACCTTTCTTATAAAAAATAAAATAAATAGAGCACAACATGCATCTAAAGAATTGGGATCATTAATAGTACCCATGCGAGATGGCAAGGATGGAGCAACTAAGCTAAGAACTCTAATTACAGTGAGCCTAAGCGACCACATATTTTATAATAACAAACTACATATTTACCAAAAACTAAGGATTTGACAAAAACATAAACTAAAAGAAATTGCAGTAGAATAACATGACAAAAGGGACTGAGGATAAAAGGGGTTATAAATAACAACTAGAGAGAGAATCGATCAACATTATTTCTGCATAATTCCAAAATTTAATTGCTTAGAGAACTAGCTAGAACTAAATATAGATAAGATACCTTGGAACACGTAATAGCGAAGTATAGGTTATTTGCGGATGCTACAGGCAAAAATACCAAAAGAAACAAGGGCTTCATTGAACAATGACACCCAAATCGTAATGAAAATCGAACAGTGACACCCAAATCGTAATGAAAATCAAGCTGAACGAGAATCATACTAATGTCACGAAACAAGTCACTATAAGTTGACAGCAACACAACAAAGCACAACCTTCATCATAACACTTGAAAGGGCAAGAAGACACTATAGGCATCAAACATAGGGGATCAATAGGGAAAAGCAGTACATTATACAATTAAAAAAAAAGACAGTGAGGACTCAAAATGGGTAGCAATAAATACAATCCGAGGACTCCAAAACAGTAGCTAAATTGACAACTTTTCAATAAAAGTAATGAAAATTCATAAAAATATATAACCACATTAAGACATACTCACAAGAATAAATGAAAAATAAAATTATTGTCCATCTATGCACTTAACAGTAATTAAATTAGGTGATACCCGCATTCAACATGTAGAAGCCGCTAAAATTTAATAACATTAATATATGAGACCTCTTACTGTACGTTACGAGAAAGCAACAAGACATGAACTAATTTCCACACACTACAAGAAAATAAATTAGCATGAACTAGCTTCCTTGTTTACAAAGAAAAGTCACAAGGTGGCATAACTAGATTACGGGAAGTTAGGGAAATCACTATACCATACCCATGAAGGATTAACACCAAAGAAATCATGCTTCAAATGACATTAAACACTAACCTCTCTAGAAACTAAGATTGGGAAAATAAAATAAGAAACTCAGACTTTAGCCAACTCGAATTGCAAATATAGGCATTTTTTTACTTAAATTTGAATAGTGTGCAGGCAAAAAACTTAATTACACGAGTCATATTAGGTAGCAAGACCAGAAGGAAATTTTAGGTAAAAGATGAAATTAAGATATTGAGACAAAAATTCTACTGCACTACTATACTTAGCCAAATCAGTTACTCTCAAAATTTAAACAAGTCAAAAATTTGAAATCATACAATCAGTTTATGGCAAGGAATGAACAACATGCTCTCCAAAATTGATTATTCATGCAGATGCATAACAAAACAAACGCGAACCAAGACTCAAGAGGTAATTTCGAAACTGATCATAACAATGCTATGAAAACAAAGATGATAGGAGCAACCATAGTCGGAAACCAGTCTTCGAGCACCCATACATACACACTGGAATCATTGTCACACATTAAAGACCAAAGTCTTGATCCTACGAGGCATCTTTATTCTTGCTGAATTTTTATAACAATACAACCGACTAAACAAATCAAACAAAAACCCTGACTAAGGAAAAGACGGTAGGAAAAGCGGGATTATATACCTTTTCCGTTACAACAAACAGAGACAGTGAGCTAGCAGTTGTGATCCTTCCACCACGTAAGTGAAATCACAAACAAGAAATCCTTTCGAAAATTTAGAACTCAAACCAACGACTATCCTTCTCAGAAACTGGAATCGAAGAACTTCTGTTTTCTTTGATGGGATTTTGCAATATGATCTTGCCATTATACTTAAATTCTATGTATTTTTTATCTAGAAATTTTGCTACCTCCCAAAAATCTCTCTACCCGAAAATCTTTTCCAATATTTCCCCCAGCCCCCAAACAAAGAATTAGAAGGGGGATCAAATAGAGGAGGTCTTTTGGGAAAATGGGGGGAAATCAGGACCAATTCCAAACTCAAATTTTGTATTATCTTAAGAGATAAGGTTGGACAGCTGGGAATCTATACAAAATTGCACAATTCCTCAACGGAACAACGATCTGGGCGCTTGATTTCGAACAACGATGAGCAGTCGCATGAGATCTCGCTATCTCGCAGTGTTCTTCTTACCAAATTGTACTGGGGGCAGAGAGAGGAAGAAGACACAAGAAAGTAGTTGATTTTCGTCTATCTTTACGCTGGAATTGATGCCGTTGGAATCGTTTAGTTATACTGTAATGGGTCGGGTTGGGGGAATAAAGGAGTGGGCTGGGGAATTATGAATTAGGATGAGGTTTTTGGTATTGGGTTACAAATGTTAAAGGGAAGGCCCAAATTTGGGTCTTAAAATTTCAAGTAAAAGAGGGGTTGTGGGAGTTGGGAAAAGACTAGCTGAAATTGATTGTACAAGATGGCCCAAGAATTTTCAGCGTAGCCAATAAAAATTAAAAATTTAGCCAAATTGCGTAAATTTGACCAAGACGAATAAATGAAATTAATTGATGAGTTTCTTAATCTTACCGAAATAAAATAAACATTTCAATAAACCGAATAATCCAAAACTTTTACCATAATTTAAACTTAATTAATTTAATAAAACACTCACTGAAAATTAAAATCATTTTTTGGTTAATTAAAAATATATTAATCATATACATAATTAAGTTAATCATATATATTATCTAAAAAAAATAAAGAGTGATAATATTAGTTTAAAATAACTTAAATAACATTTTAGATTTTAAAACATATAATTATTTCAAACCGTTTAGAATTAAGAAACTCGTTATTTAATTCTTATTTAGGAGGTTCAAAATTGGATGTAAAAAATCATTCCTCTTCACACCGCAATACTAATTGTGGGAAGATGAACCACTATCGCAACAATAATCACAGCAACAATGGTGGTTACGGAAGCAGTAAAGGTGGTAATGGCGGTGGGGGTAAGGCTGAAGGGGTGGTCAGATGGGCGACAACAGCAGTGGCAGAAAACAACTAGCAGTTCAACATCCTCCTACCAATTCTCCATGGTCTGGAGGTCAGTCGTGGTCGTCGATGGAACTTGGGCTCCCTGGACTATACCTCCTTGTCCATATCCATCAAACTTGACCAGGACCAATTATGGAAAGAAGCCGACACAACAGCCTGGGATACATGGGCCCAGACACCAGCAGGCCTACACGGCAACGCCAACTCCAACTGACATTGAAGCTTCAATGCATACTCTCGGCATCACTCCTCCATATAAGAATTGGTACATGGACACCGGTGCTACTTGTCACATGAAATCCGCACAAGGTAACCTCACGTCTTATTTTAATATGAGCACTAAACGTGGAATAATAGTGGGTAATGTTCAATCAATTACAATTCATGGTTATGGTCACACAAAATTATCTTCGCCGTGTCCTCCCCTACAATTAAACAATGTCCTTCATGCCCCTCACCTTGTTTAAAACTTGGTGTCACTTAGAAAATTTACAACCGATAACTCTATCTCTGTTGAATTTGATCGTGTGGATTTTATGTGAAGGATTTTCGGACGGGGAGACCAGTAATGAGGTGTGAGAGTCAGGGAGAGTTGTATCCCATCACTTCTCTAGTCACTTCTCCATCTGCTTTTGCCGCTTTGGCACCATCCCTTTGGCATGGTCGTTTGGGTCATTGGGGAGCACCTATTTTGAAATGTCAGAGGAAAAATAAATTGATTGAATGTAAACAAGCTAAAAACTCTCGTATTTTTCATTCTTGTCCTCTGGGAAAACATGTTAAGTTGCCTTTTTATCAGTCTAGTTCTCGCACTTATATGCCATTAGATATTATCCGTAGTGATCTTTGCACATCGCCTGTTTTGAGTTCATCGGGTCATCGTTATTATGTCTTGTTTATGGATGATTATTCAAAAAAATTTTGGACTTTCCCTTTATCGCACAGATAACAAAAATTTTCCACATTTTTGAGTTTCAAGACATTTATTTGAAACCAATTTGAGCAACACATAAAAAAATATACAATGCGATAATGGCAGGGAATGTGATAATGGCCCCTTTTAATATTTTTGTAACGAAAATGGTCTCTCGATTAGTCTTTCATGTCCTCATACATCCCCTCAAAATGGGAAAGCTGAAAGACAAATTTGTACGATCAGCAACATTATTCCTACATTATTGGCCCATGCTTCCCTTCCTCCCTCCTTTTGGCATCATGCTTTGCAAATGGAGACTTTTCTTCTCAATATCCTTCCTCATAAGCTTTTAAACTATCAATAACCTCTTCGCGTTTTGTATCAAAAATATCTATCTTATTCTCATCGTCAGGTGTTTGGATGTTTATGTTGTTCTCTTATTCCCTCTACAACCATAAACAAACTTCAACCCCAGTCGACTCTTTATGTCTTTTTAGGGTATCCTTCAAATCAGCGTGGTTATAAATGCTTTGAGTTGTAATCCAGAAAAATCATCATTAGTCGTCACGTCATATTTGATGAGATACACTTTCCTTTTGCAAATACCATTACTCCTCAAACTCACTCGTCTGAGTTTCTAGACGATGGACCATCTCCTTACCTGGTCCATCATTTAACTATCTCTCCTAACCCACAAGTTTCACATGTTCCTAACCCAACCACATCGACAATGCCCATCCCAGAAAGTAGTTCCGACGTGCTTAGCGACCGGCACAGCCTTCCGCAGTCGACTCCTGGTCTTCCCCAATCGACTGCACCAATTCCATCTACTCCTTCAACTCTCCCATCCAAATCTCTTCCTCGCCCTATTCTGACCTCTCTCTCACTTCACCCCACGAGTCCGGTTGCTCGGAGCCAGAATGGGATTTCGAAGCCTAAGAAGTCTTTTAACCTTCTTCCATCAACATCTAAATCCCTCCTACCTCGTACCATTGTATCTGCTCTTCATGATGTGAATTGGAAGTGTCTATGGATGAGGAATATAATGCTCTTATTGAAAATTAGACGTGGGAGTTAGTGCCCCGTCCTTCAAATAGCTCAAAAAGAAAGATC
This sequence comes from Solanum pennellii, assembly GCF_001406875.1. Lineage (NCBI taxonomy): Eukaryota > Viridiplantae > Streptophyta > Magnoliopsida > Solanales > Solanaceae > Solanum > Solanum pennellii. The sequence continues at coordinate 73,156,095 of NC_028645.1, forward strand.
TGATGGTTCATTTGAGAGGCATAAATCCCATCTTGTAGGTGATGGTAAAACTCAACAGGTTGGCATGGATTATGGTGAGATGTTTAGTCCGGTGGTCAAACCGGTGACTATTCGCACGGTTCTCCATTTGGCTCTCTCTAAGGCCTGGCAGATCCATTAACTTGACGTCAGAAATGCCTTCCTGTATGGGGAGGAGACAGTTAAAATATATCAACCTTTGGGGTATCGGGATCAGGATCGTCCTAATCATGTGTATTTGCTGAAGAAATCTTTGTATGGTCTCAAATAGGGTCCAAGGGCTTGGTATAAGAGTTTTCCTGACTATGTCCGTACTCTTGGTTTTTATCCAAGTACTTCGGATCATTCGTTATTTATTTATCGTCGAGGTTCTTCTATGGGTTACCTTTTATTGTATGTCGATGATATAATCTTGACTGCTTCCTCATATAAGCTCCGTTAGTCGATCATCTCTCGTCTTAGCTCGGAATTTTTTATGAAGGACTTGGGCCATTTGAGCTATTTTCTGCGCATTACAGTCACTCGTCATGCCGGTGGTTTATTTTTATCACAAAAGAAATATGCTACAGAGATCATTGAACGCGCAGGCATGTCATCGTGTAAGGAGTCTCCTTCTCCGGTGGCTACAAAACCAAAGCTTAGTACTACTACGAGCAAACCATTTGAGAATCCCTGACTTTATAGAAGTCTTGCTAGCAAATTTTAGTACCTTACGTTCCCAAGACCCGATATACGTATGCAGTATAACAGGAATGCTTATTCATGCATGACCCAAGGGAGGAACACATGCACGCCCTTAAGCGCATTTTGGCTACATACAGGGTACTATGGATTTTGGTCTTTGGATGTTTACTTCCTCCACATCAACCCTCATTTCGTATACTGATGCTGATTGGGGTGGATGCTCGAACACACTACGTTCAATGTCAAATTACTATGTCTTTTTAAGTGATAACTTGATCTCTTGGTCCGCTAAACGTCAGGATACTTTATCACGTTTTAGTGCAGAGGCAGAATATCGAGGGGTAGCCAATGTGGTTTTTGAGTCGTGTTGGTTGCAAAATTTGTTGCTGGAACATCATTGTCCTATACAACAGGCTACATTGGTGTATTGTGATAATGTGAGTTTCATATATCTTGCTGGTAATCCGGTTCATCATCAACGCATTAAGCACATTGAAATAGATATACATTTTGTCCGGGAAAAGGTGGCTCGCGGCCAAGTTCGCGTGTTACATGTCCCCTCGCGTTATCAGAATGCAGACATATTCACCAAGTGTCTTCCTTTGGTTTTATTTGAGGACTTTTAGGAGGTTCTTAGCATTCGGCGACCTCCCGCTTCGACTGAGGAGGTGTGTTAGATATATGATGAATATATTCTGATTTATTACCTTTGTTAAGTGTATATTTAGTTCTTACTTATAGCTAGGTGTATATTTAGTTTCCTTATTTATAGTCTTGTATTGATTATATATATACCATTGATATCAATGAAATAGGGAAGGGAAACAACAAAACCATTTTTTCTAAATCCATAAAACCAGCCAGAAAACATACCCCATCCATTTTTTCCCTTTAATCACTGCAACCAGTGACTCCGATAACGAGCTTCAAGCTCCGCGGAACTGGAGACAGACAAAGATAGTGGTCAGTCCCATTCCCCTTCCCTTTTCGAGTTTTTGTTATTAGTGAGCTCAAAGCTCCATAAAATAACGAGCTTGGAGCTCTGACCTCCATCTCCTGTGTGGCAACAACTATTGATGAATCCACATTATCATTACGGGTTCATCTGAAGCCCCTTTAGAAGAAAATTATATTATTTTTACATGGTTAAAATAATTTTTGAGGTAGATAATGTAGATATTAAACCACATCGGCTACTTCGTGTGTCTATTTCTTTAGTTTTTTAGCCCGCTTACTTATAATTTTTACTCCACCACTAGCTCCAACTCCATTGGAAATGACAGATCCGGCAGAGATAATCAAGACCCGACCAACCTCCATTCCTATTCATTTTTTTTCAAATGAGAAAACATACCTTTGGTGACACTCTTTTTTTTTTTTTTTGTATTTACACATATCTGTATCTATATTTTGTTTGTTTGATGATTTTATTCACTGTTAGTTTAGTTCTTGACTCAATATGGTTGGGCTATTCTTGTTAATTTAATTTATTTTATCCATCTATTTATGTTTATAACATTAAATTAATTATTGTAAGACGTTCAATGAGTTATTTATGAATATTTTTATGAAGCTTTGTTTTAATTTTTGTTTTGGTAAAGTTGAATTTTGGTAGTTTCCGATGTTTTATTTCATTTTTATTATTTATTTTATTCAATTGCTTGTTGTTGCTTTATGGTGCACATTTCACTGCTCTTAATTTATTTAAATTATTGTAAGGGTTTTAAGGATTTTTAGCAAGCCGTGTATTGATATTGTTATGTTGTTATTTTACATAGTTGTTGCAACTTATTTTATTTTATCCTTTGTTTATTTTAATATTTTTGTTGTGTTGAGAAAAATATCATATGAAATTGTCCAATGAAATATCTCTCCCTCGGTTTTCGAGGCCTCTCCATTTGAAAAGACGTAAATTTAGTTTAAAGTTAATATATTTTATATGTTAAAAATGGCCGATGAAGAAATAACCGTCAATTTCCAATGCCTCCCATGTTAATAAGAAAAATTTTAATTTTTATGTAATGATATAATTGATTTATTTCTACTCATATTTATTTTTTACTAACACTTTTATTAAGTGTCTTTATACGTACCTGGAGTTTCTTCTTGTTAAAACTATTCGAATGAAGTTCGAATCATATTGTTTATTCTTTATTTTGTATATATCGATGTTAAGCAAACTATTGGCCGTGTCTTATATTACTGTTTTATTTTATTAATTGTGTAAATTTCATGTTTATTGTACTAACATATTGTTTTTATGTCCTCGTCAAATTTAAAAAAATGATTTCAGTTGGGTCCCACATTTTTAGATTTCGGTGTATGCCTATGTAACACCCTGGAAAATATTGAACTAAGAACCTAATCCTGTTTCGTTTTGAGTAGGATTTTACCTAGAAATTTAAAATTTCTTAAGTATTAAGTCCAGGTCACACTACATATAGCCGTTGACATAAAAAAAGTATTACAAAAAATTTATTCAATTCATTCGTTAGTTCTTTTATGTTTTGGGTCAACTTCAAACGACAAATTTTTTTAGTAAAGAATGAGTTAGGAGGCCTATAAGAAATCAAATACAAGATATCTGAGTCCTCTTTCCAATGCCACAAACTTAGCTAATTTTCCAGCTCGTATAAGGGACATATTTCCTTTTGAAGTAGGCGGTCCATTTAAGAAAAGTTACTCGAAAAATATGGGGGAAATTTGGTGTTTTTCTTACCCAATCATATTAAAATGAAATATAGTAATATTTAGGGGTTCAAACTAATTTGGTTCAGTTTCAGAAATCCTAATAACGCTTATGGTTTTAGAAGAAAGTTCAAAAAGGGAATAAAGAAGAAAGGAGGAAAAGATTCAAGGCGTTCGTCGAAATTTCTCACAATCTTCGAGGGGTTTCCAAAAAGGGATCAATCCCAAGAGGTATGTAAATTTCATTTGTGTTGGATTCTTCACTGACAAGCCAATCTTGAGTTTCTTTTGCGATCTCTCTATAAATATTGAGAAATTGAAGTTCATGATTTATATTCTTGAAGTATAGTTTTCATTCGTGAATTAGGATGGGGTTGATGTGTTCTTGAGATGAAAGTTAGGAGTTTGAGTAGATTTTCGTGTACTTATGCTTGGTATTCAAATCTATGTAAGTTGGAAAAAAACCATTCCATTCTAGGTAAATGAGAGCCAATAATAAAAGAAGAAAATTCGTCCAATTGTTCTGGGGGAAGACTGGGGAGACTAACCCCAGCTGCGCCATTAGGGGTTGGTGTGGCGCCCCAGTAGTGCGCTAGGTTGATGCCTTTGAAGTTTAGAAGCTGTCGCCCAGTGCCAGTGTGCACCAGGGTCGCCTGCCCCAATGGTTTTTCCGTTGTTTTACTTGTCTAAGTTCTTTTAAAGTGTACCTTTACTCCGTATTGATTCTAAATACTCTAAACTACTTCTAGACATCGAGAAATCATTCATAACACAAATCATAACCTTAATTAATAATTAAAATTCAAGAAAGAGTTCAGAGCAATGTTTTAAAAAGTCCCTTTGAGTCTTTTCGAGCAGCCTTCTGCAAAAACTTTTAAAAACTTTAAAGACTTGAGTAAGGGAGTACGAGAATGAGGAAAATATATTGAGAAGTCTATATTATTGTTGAGAACAATGATTCAAGTCATTCCTGCTCATAAATTCCGCATGAACTCAATAAATTGAGTATCTTCGAGTAGAGTAGCACATTCAAGTTCTATATTATTGATTATTGAGTTCCTTTTTGAAACTAAATTTCATAATTTGGAGTACTATATGTTATACAAGGAGATTATTGAGTTGAGTGGGTCATGCCAAGAGTCTCGCATGAACCCTATGACTATAGCATTCCTTGAATGCGGGAGTAATTAAACATCAAATATTGAGTTCTATAAATGGTTGTTGAAAACCTTGAATTGAGTCATTCACGTCCATAAATTCAGCATGAGTCCTATTTTGAGAAGTCTTGACAATTATTCATAATTTTATTAAAGGCTTGAGTAACTGAGTACGAAGAATAGTATAGTCAAGTTTAATTAACTATAAGATCCTATATGGGAACTAAGTATTTCCAAGAATAAATATTTTCATATTTAAAAAGAGGAGGAAACAGAGATTTCCAAAAGAGTTTTGAGTAGTTTGGAGTATCATCTCTTTTAAGAGAAAGATATTTACGTAATAATCTTAAAACACGGAAAGACTTATGTTTTTCTTAAAACATATGAGCTATGTATAATTTTGGAGTAGTATTAAGCATCACCATGGGGGAGACTCCGAAAAACTCAAATCCCCCATAATACATCTAGCCAACTTGGGTAAAAAGGCTCATAGTTTTTAGATGATTCCTAATTATTGTTTAGCATAGACTAGTGAATCCACTTAGTTAGTAGGTTCTATACCCCGACAAAGTATATGATAGTTCTTGCATCTAGGCTTGACGTTGTATCTTCACATAACTCGTAGTGATGGTTGTCGGTTAGAAATTGCTCAATCGGAGTTCTTTTGTATCTTTACATACAAATAAGATTTAGTATCGTATTTCATACAATTGAGTTATTATTGTATTTTTGCATACACTAAGTTATTATCCATTGTTTTAAAAGATTTCCAGACATTGCATCTTTTATTGTTTCCTTATCCTTCAGTATCCAAAGTTGAATTATGTTTCACAATGTTAAGTTGGACTATGTTTCACTGAATTGAGCATCTTATTGTTGAGTTGAGCCATATTTCCCTGAGTTGTGTTGAACTATATTGTTGAGTTAAGTATCTTACTATTAGGTTGAGCTCTATTTTCTCCGAGATGACTTTAGTGAGTTCAGAAGAAGTAAGTATGTTACTCTTGAATTAGCTCAAGCTCGTGTTTATGCTTTATGACTCCCCTTTCATGCTCGTACTTTCGGCGTACTAAGACACTTGGCCTGCATCATTTCACGATTTAGATACATATATTTATCATCAACAAGAATTTCATGGAGGTCATGTGATATTCGAGTAAGCTTGTAACGATCAGGTTCCGTCGTTATAGAAAAGCCAATGAGGAAAACTTTTGGGTCAACAAACTGGTAGGGATATGGAATTCGATAGGGGTGGAGGATAATTTGGGTAAATAGGAGATGGATTTTGGTAATTCGGGGGTGGACTTTGGTATAGTGGAGCTTGGACGTTTGGATAAATGGAGGTAGCATTCTGATAAATTGGAGGATTATCGGGATGACTAGCTCGCGTGTAGCAAACTTTGTAGGAATTTTGGGAAGGCCGGGAACGACCTTGGAAATATGACGAGTTTCTGGGGGTTATCTTTCCCCCATATGAAACAACAACGATTTCTTCTCTTTTCTTCTTCAACGTTCCCGATGATCCGAGTGATGCAGCAACACGGGCTATCTTTCCCGTTTTCAACCCATCTTCGATAGTCTCACCAACTTTGACTATCTCGGCAATTTTTGCTCCTACGAGCAACAGGATTAGATATTAATACTCGGGCTCTTGCACCCGCACGAACACTTTTACAATTTCCTTTTCTGACATAGGCGGTCTGACCCTTGCATCTTCCTTTCTCCACCTATAAGAAAATTTTTGTAGCTCTCGGTAGATTTTTGCTTCATCTTCTCCAAAGAATATCGATCAGGAACGATTTCAATGTTATATGCAAACCGATGAATAAAATCTTTTGCTAGAGCATTCTAGCTGGGCCACTCTTGGGCTTCATGAGAGGTGAACCACTCCAGAGCCTCCCCGCTCAAACTTCGGCTGAAGAGCCACATCAATAAAGCTTCATCCATTCCAACTCCCACGAGCTAGTCGCAATAGCCTCTCAAATGAGCCATAGGATTCCCCACTCCTCCAAAAGTAGAAAATTTCGTTTGAACCCTTCTGGAAGGTCCAGATTTGGATGAATACATAAGTCTTCATAACTAAGCCCGGCGATATCAGGGACGCATTGGAGCTCTTTAATGGCTTTCTTGATCTCTTCTTTTATGTCCACCTTTGTCTTTTCATTTGCCATACACTCCCTTTCCTGTTCCTCATAATGGTCCAGCTCAGAACCATACACATCATGCTTGGCAAGGACGGGAATTTGGAAAGTGGTTCTTTTGGGTAAGGGTGGAGCTATAGAGGGACTCTGGGCATTTTGAGCAGTTTGATAATTATGTGGGTAAGTCTACGGATTAGTATTCTGATTTAAGTGGTGGTGGGGTCGTTTGGGGATGGAAAGTATTTTAGTTTTTATTTTGCGGTGGTGGAGCGGTTTGATGGTGGGTATTTTGAGGATAGGGTGGCATTTGGGGATGGTTGTTTTGAGGAGGTGGTGGAGTTTTGTAGGATGCGAAAGCATATTGGAGATTTTGGGTAGTCAGATCTATAACCGACGGAATCTGAGCAGGTGTAAATGGCTGGTTCTGGGCTGGATCCATATTTGAGGAAGGGAAGTAGATTGGAGGTCTCCCATCAACAGCGTTAGTGGCAAAACCTGGCGGAGGTAGATCCTGTCTCCTTTGCATTTCTACCCTCATCTATCCAATTTGTTGCCTACGTATCTCACAAGAAGAATTCAGGCCCAACGTAGTTCGAGCACAAAAGAGAATATCTTCATTCATTCGTTGCGATTACAAGGAAATTGAAAGACAACAAAGATTTAAAGATAATAATAATGACTACATCTTAGTCATTCTTCTTCTCGTTGCAACATCAGTCACGAGGAACAAACTTTACTCGAATCTTTCCCATATTGATGAGGGATTCGAGGTCGTGGCAGAACTCAAGACACTTTTCAATGTTGTGGTCTGTGGTGTGATGGTGATAGGGACAACGCTTTCGGATTTCTTGCTGAAGAAAATATTGCATGTCCACATTCTTGTAGTAACGGGTAAAGACGCCATTCTGAACCAAATCTGAGTAGATTTCCCTCATTGTTTTCTTGAAAGGTGTGACTGAGCAATGAAACAATTTGGTTCCTTCTTTGACCGGCATGTCAAGACGTAGTTCATCACATGCAAGGATGACACTGTCACCCCATGTGTTAGGAGTATTATCCATACTGAATAAAGAACGGACTGCATTTTTAAACCCAATACACTCCTCTATTGTATGTCCTTTCTCCCTAGGATGACATTCACATGTCTTGCGGAGATCTCCTAATCCCACTTGGGGGGATGCTTTCTTAACGGGTCCTAGAAGTCCCGTAGAACGATAGTGTTCAAAAACGAGAGTTCACGAGATGACCTCTATCTTCTTTCGGCCTTCATGTGGATATGCCTCGAGTTAAATTTTGTTGTCTCCGTGCGCCAGAGGTCCCTCGAAAGAAGGTGGGCGGGCAAGTAACTCCTCATAACTTTCCTCTTCATAACTTTCTTTGTTGATCTCCTGTACGGGGCTCTCAGGAGGAAATAGTGATTCGTACAGACGCTTTCCAGGCTACATTTGCATCTTGATCCTCTCTTCTTCACTTGGTTCGTCTTGAATACCCTTTCCTTTGTCCATAGTGGCGATTCTACCTTTCTTGAGACAGTAGAGTATTGTATAGGATTTGGAGATGAGACATGTCTTTTGCATGAGAAACATAAGACTCAAGAAATTTCGGTCGGACATTTGTAATAGTGATTTCTGTCTATTTGGAAATTTCTGGAAAGGAGTGGATTTACGATATCCCCATTCACAGCAACATAACACATAAGCAATTAATAGCACATATATCGCGTTCTAAACCATACAGGGGGACCGTTTTGTGCCAAGGGTAGGCCTAGCGCATTTGAATGATGTACGCGTGAATTTGAACCAAATAAACAATTCCCCAAAATAAATTTCACAAATGAATAATAATGTTCACAAAAGGTGAATAAAGGATAAAACATTAAAGACAGACCCACGCAGGGGCCATTTGAAAGTACAGTAAAGCAGGACCACGCAGGGGACAGAAAAAACAAGATAAATACATATAAAAACCCACACAGGGGCAAAATCCACTATGCTGTGCCTGATGGTCCTGCTCCGTCGTCGTCCCCCTGAGTCTTGTATTGCTGAAACATATATCATAGCATCAACAAGAATCCTTCACCCAGGCGTCCTTTGTCTTCTAAGCTTTTGTATCGCATCATCTCGATTTTCTCCTTAACCCAAGTATCAAAATCATCATAACCACCTCTCAGTCTCTCCACCTCTTGGGTCGCCTTCTCAAGAGTATCTTGCTTCTCAACAAACTTAGTGCACACTTCTTGGGCCTATTTATTTACCTCTCTTAGATAGGCCACTGCTTTGGCTTCTCTTTTCGTTACGCTACGAAAGCAGCGCGGGGTTTGGGAGGAGACGCTTTGTATGTCTTTCTTCAGCCATTCATTGTAACCCTTGTCATATCTAGCACTAAATCGATCTAGGGTGATGGTAGTTTTATGCATCCGCTTGGCACTTTTCCATTCTTTGAACATTTCAAATGCGTCGTGCACTTTATCGTCTCCTATATCATATACATAAGCTCCATAACATGCCTCTTTAGGTACAGTTTGTCTCCTCCCAAAATGTGGCAAGACTCTAAAGGGTGCATAAGGGAGAATTCCCCGAATACCTGGTAGAGGAAGCACAATCGGTCTGCGGCTCTCCACGACGACTTCTTTGGAGATAAGACGGTCAAGCATCCATTGGAGATCTTCCTCTCTCAATTAGAAGAGAATCTTAGCCCATTTCCCCTTGTTCTCCGATTTTTCCATATTCGTCCAGTACAACATGTCATTCAAATATTTAAGGGTATTCCTTTTGTCAAGAGTATGTAGCTCCCGAGTCCCAGCACCCTTCACTAAATGGATGAGGATCCACCACTGAAGGTGCAAGTTGTATCCTTGGAAGTATCGATGCCCCTATTTGCTTATTCCGAGGGCTCGATACATATCGGACAAGATGACCAGAGCTATAGGGTAGTACTTTATTGTCCCTTGGTTCTCATACCCTTTGAACAAAGTATGCGCGAGTGTTATAACTCGAGTATTGATACTCAAACTCGGACCATCTGGAAATACCATCATTCCCAATAATGCCACAGCAAATGCCAGAGGACGAATTTCATTCCAATCTATGTAGGAGATCTTGAACTCTCGGTTATAAGTAGCGTAGAAGCTCGCATGTACAAATCAGATATAAAGGTCTCTTAATGCTACATGACATTCTTTGCACCTGTAGGCAAAGTCTTTCCCCAACCCGAACAAGATAGCAATATTTTCAACAGAAGGCTTATTAAGGATAAAGATGTCTTCTTGTTTTCTTGCTTTCCTTTCTATCCCAGTACCTACCGTGTCTATGCAGTCTCGGATCTTCTCCAAAGTCGGGGTAATTTCAGCAGTTCCGAATTGAAACACCATTCGTTGGCTATCCCAATAGCCTGTGAGGACCTCAACCAATTCCGGCCAACCGTTCATGTTGATCAATTTTGTCAGAGCACCCACATATTTGTTGAGGGATTTTCTATGATCCCCATCGAGATTGTCATGCCACATTTTTGAGTTTGGGTGACGCTGCTATGACCATATCAAACTTTGGGAAACGGTCCATATATACAAAACAGTAGGTAGTTAGTTTTACTCACCCCAAATTGGTTTTCAACACGTACTTCATTTAAATGTCAAATAATATGATGTGTCGTTAGGTTGGAGACCTTAGACACGATTTGGCGGTTTTCTACTAAATGTACTTAATACACCTTGGGTATTAAGCCATCTTAGGTTAATGCTTAACTTTTGGTTTTGGTTTTGCTCTAACTTAGGCTTACTAGAATAGGTTTCAAGTTGACGGTTAACAGGGTCGGACAAACATTAAGTTGAAGCTACCAAACAACGTCGGATGACCGCATTCCAACTATTTGTTTGATAATTCCAAATGAATTTTGTGTATTTCTGAAGAAACCCGTGGAAAGCCACATAACATTCGTTTTCCTAGTGCATACTACTTGCCGTTTGGCGGAAGAATGCCATGAAAATGCAACAGTTTCAAAACTAAGGTAAACTAAAAAAGTAAACAATTTATCACAAATAGCCAAATAACGTTAGTTTTAAGGTTAGAATCCTCCAATAGTCCCCAGCAGAGTCGCCATTTCTATTTTATCAAAAAAGGAAAAATATTTTATATTTTGTATAGTTTTTGACTTTTTAGAGTCATCACTTAATTTTGAGAAAAATCAAGAAAAACGTAGTTTTCAAAGACTTAAAAAGAAAAATCATTTTGAAAACTTTAATGAATTCGAGGATTCCTATGAACGTCTTAAGAAGGTTTTGAAAGCACCTAAGACGTCCGCTAACTTGCGGTTATCCGAAAACTAACTCATTTAGCTAAAATAACTAACATATAAAATTTATTGGAAATTGTTTGAAAGTGAGTTTCTTAGTTTTTCATCTAAGCGACACTTATAAATTGAAAAATATTTTTTAAAACTATTTAATCTTAGTTTAATTTTAAGTTACTAAAACGTTATGGCATTCGACGGGGATTTAGAGTTTTCTAACTTTAAACTACTGAAAAATAAAAATAGATTAGTAAAAAGATAAGAGAGAGAGAGAGAGAGAGAGAGAGAGAGAAAGAGAGAAAGAGAGAGAGAAAGATATTTTGTGCCCAAACCCGTGTTCTGTCCGCCTGGACCGGATTTTGGACCCACCTGCTTTCGGGTTTTTTGACCCGTTTGTTTAGGCCTTTGTCCCACTTCACCTGTAACTATTCTAAATTCTAAGAATACAATATGTAAATAATCAAATGGTCTTAGTCCCAACAACAACAAAATACAAATTTTAAGGGAAAAATAATATTTGGGTCCTAATGACCCAATTTTCTTCAACTCTTCAATTGTCTCCATGTTCTTTAATTTGGGGGCCTGTTCGTCGATCTCATGGCTTGTTAACTCGATAAGGAATTTTGAGCCTTGATGGATCTCTCGAAATGTGAAGAGGGAGAGTTCGTAGAGAACTCAAGCGGATTTTACACGCCACAAAGTAGATGAAGAGAATTAATATATAATCCAACTTACAAAATGCAAGGAGAGAAAAAAAATTATCAACCCCAAAAATATGCTATTTTGACACAACAAGATGCATACTAACACACGATTCCACCAAGGGGAATCACACAGAAGCATACTGGATAACGACAACATTTAATTAAGAGTAAACAAATATATACATATAAATGTCTACCATGCCCAACTACATTAATATGTATTCCATGCATGTCTACAGATGGCAGGGTGAAAAGAAATATGCAAAACCATCAATAAAATAAAAATAAGATGGAAAAAACAAATATGAAAAAAAAAACAATAAAAGAAAGAGGGAGGAGATAGAGTACTGGTCACATATATTATAATAATAGCCTATATACTACACTAATCGATATCATGAATTTGAAGGACACTAAAAAAACTATTCTATGCTAGCATCATATAAAAATGATTACTCAAGAACAAGCGACAAATTAAAGAGGAAAAACACCGCAAAGATGATCACATTGATCAATAAATAGGAATAACCCGGAGTGAGGCAAATCCATTTTATTCGAAAGCATAAAAGTCATTAGACTCAAATAGAAGAATAAGAACCAAAGTGGAAGCTACATACATGCTAACGATAAACTTTATATTACTTGAGAGTAAACTAATCAACTATCAGCATGAATAAATAAGTCTCAGCAACACATAATCGCTAAGCGCTAAACGAGCTTTATGATTTCTCATTAAACGATAATACCAAATAATGAAACAGGGGTTTTACATTTTTAAGATGCACTTTCAGAGGTGAACTTCAGTAGAAGGCGAAAAAAATGCACCAACTAAAACAGAACTCGAGAAATCAAGACAAGCTCAACACAGAATACAACGTATAACAAATATCCTAAGCTTGATAGACATGAATATAATCTAGTATTTAATAGGGATGGAGTCATTCAGCAACAAAAAAAAACAAAACAGAGTGAGAGTGAGGTTATTACCTTCTTTGTGGAAGCGAAAAAGGGACGAGGCAAGCAGAGGAGACCACGACTTCACCACTACCAAAGTGCAACTTCGAGAGCGTTTATTAACGGAGAAGAATCAAAATAGGATTTGAAGTTTTGTTCCCAATTTATATGACTTCAAAAATCCTACTTGCTAAATTTTTATATATATGTACTATTTTTGTTGTGATTCTTTGAGCCTTACTGAAAAAATTTCCTAACTTGCTTCTTTTTCTTTTGTTCTTTATATGAGATATATCTTTTTCCACTGTTTCTTTTCAACCAAAGACCAACCTTTGTTCCAGCAAAAATCCAAGAAAAGAAAGAAGAAGATTAGTTCCCAAAACTATCCCTCAATGTTTTCTCAAATCTCCCTCTCCAAAATAATTCCCCTTTCAAGAACAGGATGAGGCCTTAATAACGACAGATTAGGGCTTCGATTTTGGGAAAAAGATGGATAAAATTTGGACTTTCCACAGGCCCATTTTAAATTCAAAATCCAAAATCTTATCCGAAAATCCATTATTATTTCAATTCGAAATGATTTCGAACGGATTTCAAGCGAGGGGGAGGGACTAGATCGACCCATTGTACTGGGCAGCAACGTGGCTGAATCTCGAGCCTCAAAGGACGAAAACACGTGCTTTGTGGCTGCTGGAATTGCAGACGTTCGTACGAGAAACTGTACTAGGAAAAAGAAGGCGCGTGAAACTTTATTCTCTGTATAGCACGGTGTAACTCCCGTCTACTCACGAACGTTGGAGGATTGGGGTCGATGCATTGGGCTGGATCCTGATTTGGTGTTGCTGCTGGACTTGGCTGCGATTTTTTCTGGGTATCATCGTTATTTTTGAATAAGAAGAATATCAGACAGTGTTGGCATGATGTTGCTATTGTTATGCCTTTACTGGAATGGGTTTCTTTTTGTTATATAAGGGGTTTGGGTAGGATATAGGGAGTGGGCTGGGTCGAGAAAAAGAAGAGGAATCGGATAGAAGGAATTGAAAAAGGGTCCAACACTTTTGTACTTATGGGTTAAAATATTTGACTAATAATAAGACGCAACAACAATAGACTAATTAGTAATCCTTTTATTCTAACGAAATCAAATAATTGACTCAATTAATTCAAAAAAAAAGCTATTCTATAACTAAACTAGTTAATGAAGTAAAATCATTTAAAGCGATTTTTGAATAAACATAAAAATATGTTAATCGTGTATATATATATATATATATATATAAACCTAAAAATTATTAAAAAACTGACAAAACTATTCAAAAAATGACTCAAACATTATATTTTTTTTCTTAAAATATATAAAACTAATTATTTTAAATTGTTCGAGAATTTAGGAAGCTCGTGAATTGATTCCTACTGGTGAGGGTCAAAATTGGGTGTCAACACAGTGTACTTCCAAAATTTAATTACTTAGAGAACTAGATAGAGCTAAACATAGTTAAGCTACCTGGGAACACATAATAGCAAAGTGTAGGTCACTTGCGGATACTACAGGCAAAAATACCAGAAGAACAAGGGCTTTAGAGGACCATATTATAGAACAATGACACCCAAATCGTAATGAAAATCTAGCTGAACGAGAATTGTACTAATGTGAAGAAAAAACTCACTATAAGTTGACAGCAACACAATGCACAAATTTCCAGATCATAACACTTGAAAGGGCGAAAAGACACTATAGGCATCAAACGAGGGGGATGAATAGGGAAAAACAATACATTATACGAGGACTCCAAAATAGTAGCTAAATTGACAAAAAAAATTTCAAAGTAATGAAAATTCATAAAAATATATAACCACATTAACATACTAACAAGCTGAAATTAAAAAACATTGTTGTCCATCTATGCACTTAACAATAATCAAATTAGGTGAGACCCACATTCAACATGTAAAAGCCCCTAAAATTTAATAACATTACTATATGACACCTCTTACTCCACATTATGAGAAAGCAACAAGACATGAACTAATTTCCACACATTACAACAAAATAAATTAGCATGAACTAGCTTCCATGTTTACAAAGAAAAGTCACAAGGTGGCATAACTAGATTACGGGAAGTTAGGGAAATCACTATACCATACCACGAAGGATTAACACCAAAGAAATGATGCTTCAAATGACATTACACACTTAAATCTCACCAAACTAAGATTGGGAAAATAAAACAAGAAACTCAGACTTTAGCCAACTCGAATTGCAAATATAGGCATTTTTTCACTTAAATTCGAACAGCGTGCAGGAAAAAAACTTAATTACACGAGTCATATTAAGAAGTAAGACCACAAGGACATTTTAAGTAAAATATGAAATTAATATATTGGGACAAAAATGGTACTGCACTACTATACTTAGCCAAATCAGTTACTCTCAAAATTTAAACAAGTCAAAAATCCGAAATCATAAAATCAGTTTATGGCAAGGAATGAACAACATGCTCTCCAAAATTGATTATTCAGGCAGATGCATAACAAAAAAGATGCGAACCAATACTCACGAGGTAATTTCAAAACTGATCATAACAATGCTATGAAAACCAAGATGATAGGAGCAACCATAGTCGGAAACCAGCCTTCGAGCACCCTTGTAGACACTGGAATCATCGTTACACATGAAACACCAAAATATTGATCCTACAAGGTATCTTTATTGTTGCTAAACTTTTATGAAAATGCAACCGACTAAACATATCAAACGAAAACCCACACTAAGGAAAAGACGGTAGGAAAACAGGGATTATATACCTTTTCCGGTACAGTTAATAGAGACTTCGTGCTAGCAATTGTGATCGTTCCACCACGAAAATGAAACCACGAACAAGAAATCCTAGCAGAAATTTAGAACTCAAACAAATGACTAGCCTTCTCAGAAACTGGAATCGAAGAACTTTCTATTTTCTTTGACGGGATTTCGTAATATGTTCTAGCCGTTTTACTTAAATTCTTGTAATTTTTATATAGAAATTTTCCTACCTCCCAAAAATCTCTCTACCCGAAAATCTTTTCAAATATTTCCCCCAGCCCCCAAACAAAAAATCATAAGGGGCGTTAAATAGAGGAGATCTTTTGGGAAAATGGGGGAAAATCAGGACCACTCCCAAATTCAAAAATTGAAATCCCTTTAGAGATTAGATTGGACATCTAGGAAATTTTACAAAATTGTATATTTCGTTAATGGAACAATGATCTAAGCGCTTGATTTCGAATAGGGATGACCAGACGCACGAGATTTCGCCATCTCGTAGTGTTCTTCGTATAAAATTATACTGGGGGGAAGAAAAAGGAAAAAGACGTGTGAAAATACTTGCTCTCCGTCTATATTAACACTGGAATTGACGCCGTTGGAATCGTTTGGTTAAATGTAATGGGTCGCGTTGGGGGAATAACGGAGTGGGCTGGGGAATTATGAATTGGGATGAGGTTTTTGGTATTGGGATACAAATGCTAAAGCGAAGGCCTAAATTTGGGTCTTAAAATTTCATAAAAAAGAGGGGTTGTGGGAGTTGGGAAAAGACTAGATGAAATTGATTGTACAAGATGGCCCAAGAATTTTCATCGTAGCCAATCAAAATCAAAAATTTAGCTGAATTGCGTAAATTTGACGAAGACGAATAAATGAAATTAAATAATGAGTTTCTTAAACTTAACGAAATAAAATAAATATTTTAATGAATCGAATAACTCAAAACTTTTACCACACTTTAAACTAAACTAATTTAATAAAACACTTACTGAAAATTAAAATCTTTTTTTTTTGGTGATTGAGAAATATTCTAATCATACACTTAATTATGTAAATCATATATATTATCTAAAAAAATAAATAAAGAGTGATAATATTTAATTTAAAATAACTTAAAAAAACACTTTAGATTTTAAAACATATAATTATTTCAAATCGTTTAGAATTAACAAAATCGTTAATTAATTCTTATCGGGGGGGTTTAAAATTGGGTGTCAACAAATGTCCCTCATTTTACCTAGATTGATGCAAGAAATTCAAGGAAAATGAAATTGACCAAGCCAATTTAGATCGACCACATATTCGTCTATAAGAAAAGGATTTGGTCGACTTTAAGAACTATGGCCGAACCCCTGAGATGTGTTCCCTATATGTCTCATGTTATATAAGCATTTAGGCCCACTTGTAGTTCAACAGCTTGATTTAATGCATGATTTTGAGAGAACTCAAATATCGATACCGAATTATAAAGGTACCAAAATGCTCGGGAATTGGATTTAAGAGTGAATGTTGGAATACAGTTGAGTTTTCAAGATTGAGTCCGGCTACATATCCTTAGACCTTAGGGAATCAGGGTGCTTGTATTTCGACCTGATCGGTTGAAAAGAAAATCTATTATGCTGGATAACCTTTGGTTTTGGACAAGTGAAAAATAAATCGAGTATGAAAAAAAAGGCTTGCCACCTCTTAGCCATAAAGGTGGATCTCTGAAATCCACAGGTAAGAACTTACAAAGACATAATTTCCAAAGCTCTTGGTGTATTTTCACTTTGATTGAAAAGCTGCTTCTAATAAAAATCGAAATTTCTAGATGCAAAACTGAAATCGAGGAAAGTAAAGAAAAACCCACATGCCTTTTGATAGGGTGTGGCTTGATTGTGGTGGAAGTCGATCCTGCCCGCGTCCCAAGAGTTTGACACTCCTCATTGGACTATGTCCTAGTTCGCTGCTAAAGAAAAAGATCCACATTGTGCTACATCCTTTTTGATGTCGTCCGCATGATGCTTTTCAGTTAATCTTGATGTGAAAGATTTCACATAAGTATGTTCAACATATGTTTGCACCCTCAAAGTAAATAATTAGTAGACACAACGCCGCTTTAACTAGCGGTTTGAGTGAAGTAATTAAGAAAGGTCATTCACATAGAAAATGAGTATATCTTAATGTATAAGCATAAACATCTTTTTCAATTAAACGAGAAAATAAAGAAATAATGAAAATGAAAGATAAATGATACCGCTTTCGAACATAGTATGTCCATTATAACTCATAATTTGCTGAGGATTTGGCGATGGCATGGCTTGTTTTCTGCATTACAATTTTCAGAGATCTCTGCAACGAGTTAAATGGCTCAATGATTATCCAACTGTAACGAGGTGGATGACTCGATAATATTCCAACTGTAACAAGGTGGATGCTCGATAATATTCCAACTGTAACGAGGTGGGTGCTCGATAATATTCCATCTGTAATAAGGTGGGTGCTCGATAATATTCCATCTGTAACGATTTGAATTCTCGATAATATGTCATCCCTAACAAAATGGGTGCTCGATAATAATCCATCAGTAACGAGGTGGATGCTCGACAATATTCCAACTTTAATGAGGTGAATGGCTCGATAATATTCTGACTGTAACGAGGTAGATGGTCGATAATATCCATTTGTAACGAGGTGAATGCTCGATAATATTCAAACTGTAATGAGGTGGATGCTCGATAATATTCAAATGTAACAAGGTGGATGCTCGATAATATTCCAATTGTAACGAGGTGGATGCTCAATAATATTCCATCTGTAACGAGGTGGATGACTCAATAATATTCTAACTGTAACGATGTGGATGGCTCGATAATATTCCAACTATAATGAGATGGATGATCGATAATATTCCATTTGTAACGAGGTGGATGCTCGATAATATTCTATTTGTAAAGAGGTGGATGCTCGATAATATTCCATATGTAACAAGGTGGATGCTCGATAATGTTCCAACTGTAACGAGGTGGATGCTTGAAAATATTTTATATATAACGAGGTGGATGGTTGATAACGTTCCAACTGTAACGAGGTGGATGTTTGATAATGTTCCAATATGATTCAAAAATATGAACCTGAAATGGAAAAATAAATATGCCAACCACTTATAGGGTGGATCGCCCAACAAAACTATATGCTAAATTCTTTGATTGGACAATTAAAAACACATAATCCACTTATAGGGTGGATACCCAACAAATAGGAATTTTGACTATGACACTGTCAAGAAACACGTATGGCTAAATTGCTGCGCGACAAACGTACGAAAAACTAAATTGACGTATATGCACGTCGCGACTATGATTATCTCTGTAAACGACAAAATTATTGAGGTGAATAAATTAATTCATTCACATGAAAATTAAAGACACTATTGCCTTCCTTGACAAACTCAACGAAAGTTAAGTTTGTTGATGATGTTTTCAATCGTTATCAAAAACTTGTAACGATTCGATAACTTTGACTGTCATGGAGATTTTGCGGTCACCAACATCTTTCTGATGTGATGTAGTCATTGATTTTTCATTGCAACACTTCTAAGACAGTGTCGCTTTTGATCATCTCCATATTTGATGTCAGTTTAACATACGATTCTGGCTTTACCAATATTATCACCTGCAAAGCTCGACACCGAACGTTAGTATTGACGATGAAGTAAAGAATAAAAGTAAAGATAAAGAACTAGATTATGTTCTTTGGCTTATCTAGATTAAGCTATGATGAGCCTATTTATAACTTCGATCATGACTCGTGACTAGCGAACGTCCAACACTTTGTTTCTTACAACTTTGAAAGAATCTATTAGTGTTTGGATTCAATATTCCTACAACATAAAAAGGAAACTATTTATAAATCACTTGAGGCAACGTAATGAAATGAAGATAAATTGAGATTGAATGTTTTCTAGTTATGTTGATGAGGCCACGAGAGGCGTAATGATATTTTCCACGCTTCACAGCTTTGACATTGTCATTTTTGTGACTTCCTTGTTAGCTTGAAAGACTGATTTGTGTTGGTCTTGTTTCCATGCTCCTTCATGCGGTTGGCTTACACCTTCGTCCGTCCTTTGTAAGACAGTGTTGATGGAATTTTTGAGGACCCTCCTCAAATATTCTATCCCAGTTTGTGTTTAACTCTCATAACTTGCTTTGTTAATTCTGAGGTTGCCCATTCAGGAATTTTGAGGCCCCTCCTCAAAATTATGTTCCAGTTTGCCTCAATAAGTAATAAATGACATTTGTAGAATTTTTGAGATCATCTAAAAAATTCTATCCAGTTGCGAACTTGATTATTGTAATTTTTTAGACCACCCAAAGCTAACTCCGTAGCATTTTGGTCTTATGTTTTTACTTGTTGAAGAAGTCCATCTTCAGATGAATATTTGAGATCCTCTCAACAATTCTGTCTAGTTTCCATTATAAAGAGAAATGAAAATCTTATTGTGTATATGACCAAGCCGTTGTGGTGCCTACGTATCCCGCTGGAGCTAGAATTAGGTCAAACGTAGTTCCCCCTCAGAGATTAAGAAAAGTAAGAATTTTACAATGAACCCGACCTTGGCTGACATAGACCGCCTACGTATTTCATTCTTGAGATTTCAGGTCGAACATACTTCAAACTTAGGAAACATTAAAAGGGGATAAAAGAGTGACCGAGGCCGAAATAGGCCGCCTACCTCTCTCATTCTTGAGAATTCAGGTCAAATATAGTTCATATACAAGAAATGTGCGATAAAATGGGGGGGAAAGATTTAAATACATTTTCAAAAGAAAGGTAACAAAAACTTCATATGAAGAATTTTGGCCAATGTTGGGCATTTATCTTCTCGACCTTTGATGACGAATATCTTCAAATGACTCAGTTCTGAAATGTCTTGTACTCATTCTTAAGCATCAAATATGTCATCCCTTGAGGTATTTTCCTCAATATTGATCAAATTGTTGTTGATCATGTTTTGTATCTTGTGATTCAAGGTTGAACAATTCTCTGTGTCGTGTCCAATGGATCCTGAATGATAAAAACATCCGTGGTCAGCCCTGTAAAAAATTTTCCCAAAGGATTGGCTGGTCTTCCTTCTATAGGTAGAGTATTCCCCTTGCTTTCAACCTTTCATAAAGTTGAGTCTGAGATTTCCTTAATTGTGTAAATACGTTAGGAGCCTTCCTAAAGTTTTGACGGCGAAATTTTTTTCTGATTGACATTATGAATTTGATATTTCTTTTGGGAAGCTGACTGCATATGGGTATTCATGACCATACCTAACACCTCTACTTTCCCTTTTGATGTATCCCTATCACTAATTCTGGTAGCTTTTCCATTAGCTCACAGTGTAGTAAAGTTCGTGATGCTTCCAGTCTTGAAACCATCTTCCAAAGCTTCTCCCATTTTGACGATCTCGACAAATTTTTGTCCCATCATACACAACATTCTTTCATAGTACTCAATGCTCTCACGTTTGGACATGGGAGGTTGAACTCTTGCGGCCTCTTTTATCCAACGAAGAGTGTACTCTCGACAATTTTATGTAGACTTATGTTTGATCTTCTCCAAGTAGTAGCGATCTGGGGCAGCGTCTACGTTATGCCCAAATCTTTCCTTGAAATCCTTTGCGAGTGCATTCCAACTTGTCCATTGTTTCAGCTCTTGTGATGTAAGCCACTCTAGAGATTTTCTACTTAGACTTCGACTGAAGAGACGCATCAACAATGCTTCATTTTGCCAACTCCCACAAATTGATCATAATAAACTTTCAGAAGTGCTAGAGGATTTCTAGTTCCATTGAAAGTGACAAACTTTTGCATTTTAAACCCTTCCGAAAGGTCCAAATTCAGATTAATGCATAAATTTTCATAATTTAGCCCCAGCTCTTCTAAAGTGTAATCTAGTTCTTTTGTCACCTTCACGGTCTCTTCATGTAACGACCTGTTTAGTCGTTTTGAGCAGCAGATTTTATTTCTGGAAAAACTGTGTGAGTCGACGGAACCCACGACGGACCGTCATGGGCAGGACGGGCCGTCGAGGGGGTCTCGTTCCAAAAGACTTAGACTTCTGAAATTTGGGTGCTGAAATCGACTCTCTAAACTTGGCGACGGACCTGCAGGACGAACCGTCGTGGGCACGACGGACCGTCGCAGGTGTCTCGTTCCAAAAGTCTTAGACTTCTGAAATTTGGGTGCTGAAATTGACTCTCTGAACTTGGCGACGAAGTGCAGGACGGACCGTCGTAGGCACGACGGGCCGTCACAGACTCCTTAAACAAATTGAGTCCATGACGAACCT
>NC_028645.1:73186704-73218075 GCF_001406875.1 Solanum pennellii
TCATAGATGTTCTTGTGGTGATGACTTCCAGATTTTGGGGAAATAATAGATGTTGAATTTTAGAAGTTATTGAATTGTCTTTTATTAATGAGTTTAAGTCTTCCGCATTGCTTTATGTTGATATTAAATTGAAATGTTAAGGTTTAGATTGGTTGGTTCGCTCACATAGGAGGGTAAATGTGGGCGCCAGTCGCGGCTAGGTTTTGGGTCGTGACACTTCATTTATGATCTGCTTAGTCTTTTCCTCTTAGGCCCTCCACTCCTTCTCCTTCTCTTTGTAGAGGTCAAATTCGGAATAGGAAGTATAGTGAAGATGTGGTTTGGTTTGGACTGGAATATTAAAGTGACTTTCGGAGGTATGGACTAAGAGTTTTGTAGATTTTGAGTGTCTTTTGTAGGGGTATGGTACATGAAAGGAGCTGTTTGAGGATTGTTGACATTTAAGCTTTAAAACTGAGGGAAAATTTGAGAGTTATTTGTGTTTTGGTTTTGAAAGAGGGGGAAAACTTGAGGGTTGGTATTCAGGTTCAGAAAAGGGTGTGGTGCTTTGCATGAAGTGCTGCCGTGATAAAGATTTGAGGTGGTTAGGTCGATGGTGGAATTATTTTCAATAGGACTGGAGGTTGGGTTATTTAGGACATGCTCCGAGTTTGAAGTCAAAGGAGGAAAATGGTGTGGAAGCCTTCCATCGCTTGGAGTGTTGACATCGACCCTCGGAATTGACAAATTTTGATTTTTATGGAGCTCAACCCTCAACTAAGCAATCTGTTGCATCAACTATGCAATTAACTCATTTTGTTCAACGACAGACAGTTGAACTTTAGCAACTTCAGCCAGGCCGACATTCTCATATTCTGGATCTTTTTTCTTCTCTGTTTTAACAAATTTCGATTGGAAAAGTAATCTTTGAGAACTTTGAATGCTCAACAATCAACACAAATCAGTTTTAAGTACTTGACAAAGAAAAATAACTCAAACAACAAATGTGTTAGTTTGTGTAGGCAGTAGGTAATACAAGATATCACACAAAGCTGTAAGAACACAAAAGTCGCTTTATTTGAAGAAAGACTAGCCCACAAATATAAAGAAATAATTAGATAGACAGGAATTTGTCTATCTGATTTGTAGCTTTGTTAAAAAAATGTCGATTGAATATTTTACTGTCGTACTTTTGGTTTTTGAGTGAGTTGTAACTCTTATTTCATTGAAAGAGTTGAAAAAATAAAATTTTTCAAAATGGAGACTGAACCTGGGAAGGCTGCCTACGGGTCTCACGGAGGAGAATTTAGGTCCTACTTAGTTCGACTCACTTGCAATTTTTTTTGATTTGAGATGGAAAATTCAACTTTTTTTCGAGATGAGACAGTAAGATTTAGGATTTGAAAGGAAGTTTGGAATTCGTTTGAGAAACTAAAGATTCTAGAGTATATGGATGCACTTTGATAGTTGACTTGATATTTATGCTTAAGGAGTTCTAGAATGTTACCCAAAAGAGTAGGCTAGAACATCTTCAAATAGAGAAACATATTCAAATAAGCAGTTATAACACTTAAATGATTATTGCGCGGTATAAACAAATATGTGACCCTTTTATGCCAAGGGTAGGCCTAGCGATTTGAGGAATGTATACGTTATTTGAAACATTTCATTGCCCTCCCAAAACACAAATTTATACAAACTTTATGAGTAAAGTTAAATGGGGATACATAGTAGGGAAAATGGAATTCAAAATATTTAGTCCCACACAGGGGTACTATGCTTCCATGGAAGGTCCTTCCTTCTTCATTTTTTCTCATCTCCGGGTGCCATGTATTAGGATGGACTAGTAAGTTGTGAGCTCTTTCTTTGACTAGAATAAGCTATAGTATACTCCCAACCCGGAGGACAATGACTTTTTAGATGACGTATACATCCTTCAAATTTAAACAAATAAATATGATCGTCCGTTCATGCCATGAGCCTTTTTGGACTCAAGGTGGTCTTTCTAATGGGCCCAACACACCTTGGGTGATGGGTCATCTTAGGCTAATGCTTATATTTGAATTTGGTTTTTGCTCTATCTTAGGTTGACTAAAATTGGCTTAGAAGTGACGGCTACCCGAGTTGGACAAACATTAGGGTGAAACTAATAAACAACATTGGAAGACCACAAACCAACTATTCGTCTATTACTTTCAAAATTTAGACTTGTGTGTTTTTTGAAAGAAGTCGTGGTAAGACACGTAACCGCCTTTGTCCGAATATATTCTATTTGCCATTTGGGGGAGTCGGTGCCATGAAATGCGACATTTTAAAGATACTATAAAAGAAAACAAATATAAAATTATTTACACATAGCAAAATAGGTTAGTTTTTAAGGTTATAATCTTTCAACTCCCCAGCAGAGTCGCCATTCTTTTTTATTTTGGAAAGAAAAATTTCTTTTTACTGCTTTAAAACTTGTTAGAGCCTCCACTTAATTTTTCAAATAAATTAAGATAATTATTCTTCCAATAGACTAAAACATTAAATCATATTGAAAGAGTTTTAAAATGGGGTTCAGGGATTCATATTTATATTTTAGGAAGGTGTTTAAGGCACCTAAAATATCCGTTAATACGGTTTTCTAGCAACTAACTTGTTTGGCTAAAGTGTCTAACTTATGATTTTGAGATAAAATTATTTAGAGTTGTTCGAAAAAAATAGTGTTAATTTTTATTATCTAATTGAGATTTTGCAAGATTTATTTTTAGTTCATTTATTTTGATTTATTTAATCGCTAAAAGAAAGGCGTCTTGCGGGCGATTTTGAACTTTTTTAACAGTAAAACTAACAACAATTAATAACAAATAAGTAAGAGAGAGAGAGAGAGAGAGTTGGATCCAAATTTAATTTATGTCCGCCATGACCGGTATTTGGACCCACTGTGTTTTGGGCCTTTGGCCCATTTCCACATGTCCTAAAATTCTAACAATACAATAATGATAAAAGAAACAAGGGCTTAGACCCATAAATAAAAAATACAAAGTTCAGGAAAAAGATTGGGCTTCTTAAGCCAAAATCTTCAACTTCTCGGTTCGTACGTCGATTTTGTGACCTTGACTCGATGGAGGAATTTGAGCCTTGGCGGCTCTCTCTAGGAATGCGAGAGGAAGAGAAGTGTTCATAGTGAACTCGAGTTCATTTACATGCATAATAAATAAAGGGAAAAATTTAATAAATAATTTAACTATCGTAGCATAGGCAAAACAAGTTAACTTACTGGAAACATTCATTCATTCGGGAAAAAATAGTAAATTGACACATAGGTTTATTTAAAAGAAACATACATGGCCATATATATAGCCAGACCTTTCTTTTAAAAAAATAAATAAATAGAGCACAACATGCATCTAAAGAATTGTGATCATTAATAGTACCCATGCGAGATGACAAGGATGGAGCAACTAAGCTAAGAGAACTATTTACAGTGAGCCTAAGCGACCACATGTTTTATAATAACAAACTACATATTTACCAAAAACTAAGGATTTGACAAAAACATAAACTAAAAGAAATTGCAGTAGAATAACATGACAAAGGGGACTGAGGATAAAAGGGGTTATAAATAACAACTAGAGAGAGAATCGGTCAACATTATTTCTGTATACTTCCAAAATTTAATTACTTAGAGAACTAGCTAGAGCTAAACATAGATAAGCTACCTGTGAACACGTAATAGCAAAGTATAGGTCACTTGCGGATGCTACAGGCAAAAATACCAAAAGAAACAAGGGCTTTAGAGTACCATACCATCGAACAATGACACCCGAATTTCCGTAATGAAAATCAAGCTGAACGAGAATCATACTAATGTCATGAAACAAGTCATTATAAGTTGACAGCAACACAACAAAGCACAACCTTCCAGATCATAACACTTGAAAGGGCAAAAAGACACTATAGGCATCAAACATGGGGGATCAATAGGGAAAAGCAGGACATTATACAATTAAAAAAAAGACAGTGAGGACTCAAAATGGGTAGCAATAAATACAATCCGAGGACTCCAAAACAGTAGCTAAATTGATAACTTTTCAATAAAAGAAATGAAAGTTCATAAAAATATATAACCACATTAATACATACTCACAAGATGAAATGAAAAAAAATTATTGTCCATCTATGCACTTAACAGTAATCAAATTAGGTGATACCTGCATTCAACATGTAGAAGCTGCTAAAATTTAATAACATTACTATATGAGACCTCTTACTGTACGTTACGAGAAAGCAACAAGACATGAACTAATTTCCACACACTACAAGAAAATAAATTAGCATGAACTAGCTTCCTTGTTTACAAAGAAAAGTCACAAGGTGGCATAACTAGATTACGGGAAGTTAGGGAAATCACTATACCATACCCATGAAGGATTAACACCAAAGAAATCATGCTTCAAATTACTTTAAACACTAAACTCTCTCGAAACTAAGATTGGGAAAATAAAATAAGAAACTCAGACTTTAGCCAACTCGAATTGCAAATATACGCATTTTTTTACTGAAATTTGAACAGCGTGCAGGAAAAAAACTTAATTACACGAGTCATTTTAGGTAGTAAGACCAGAAGGAAATTTTAATTAAAAGATGAAATTAAGATATTGGGACAAAAATGCTACTGCACTACTATACATAGCCAAATCAGTTACTCTCAAAATTTAAACAAGTCAAAAATCCGAAATCATACAATCAATTTATGGCAAGGAATTAACAACATGCTCTCCAAAATTGATTATTCAGGGAGATGCATAACAAAACAGACGCGAACCAAGACTCACGAGGTAATTTCGAAACTGATCATAACAATGCTATGAAAACCAAGATGATAGGAGCAACCATAGTCGGAAACCAGCCTTCGAGCACCCATACATACACATTGGAATCATAGTCACACATTAAAGACCAAAGTCTTGATTCTACAAGGCATCTTTATTCTTTCTAAATTTTTATAACAATACAATCGACTAAACAAATCAAACGAAAACCCAGACTAAGGAAAAGACGGTAGGAAAAGCGGGATTATATACCTTTTCCGTTACAACGAACAGAGACAGGGAGCTAGCAGTTGTGATACTTCCACCACAAAAGTGAAATCACGAACAAGAAATCCTTGCGGAAATTTAGAACTCAAACCAACGACTAGCCTTCTCAGAAACTGGAATCGAAGAACTTCCTGTTTTCTTTGATGGGATTTTGCAATATGTTCTTGCCGTTTTACTTAAATTCTATGTATTTTTTATCTAGAAATTTTCCTACCTCCCAAAAATCTCTCTACTCGAAAATCTTTTCCAATATTTCCCCCAGCCCCCAAACAGAAAATTAGAAGGGGTCTTAAATAGAGGAGGTCTTTTGGGAAAATGGGGGAAATCAGGACAAATTCCAAATTGAAATTTTGTATTATCTTATGAGATAAGGTTGGACAGATGGGAATCTATACAAAATTGCATAATTCCTCAACGGAACAACGATTTGGGCGCTTGATTTCGAACAAGGATGAGCAGACGCATGAGATCTCGCTATCTCGCAGTGTTCTTCTTACCAAATTATACTGGGGGCAGAGAGAGGAAGAAGACACAATAAAGTAGTTGATTTCCGTCTATCTATACATTGGAATTGACGCCATTGGGATCGTTTAGTTATACTAGTAATGGGTCGGGTTGGGGGAATAAAGGAGTCGGCTGGGGAATTATGAATTAGGATGAGGTTTTTGGTATTGGGTTATAAATGTTAAAGGAAAGGCCCAAATTTGGGTCTTAAAATTTCAAGTAAAAGAGGGGTTGTGGGAGTTGGGAAAAGACTAGCTGAAATTGATTGTACAAGATGGCCCAAGAATTTTCAGCGTAGCCAATAAAAATTAAAAATTTTGCCGAATTGCGTAAATTCGACCAAGGCGAATAAATGAAATTAACTAATGAGTTTCTTAATCTTACTGAAATAAAATAAACATTTTAATAAACCAAAAAACTCAAAACTTTTACCATAATTTAAACTAAATTAATTTAATAAAACACTTAATGAAAATTAAAATCTCTTTTTTTTGGTGAATTAAAAATATACTAATCATATACATAATTATGTTAATCATATATATTATCTAAAAAAAAATAAAGAGTGATAATATTAGTTTAAAATAACTTAAATAACATTTTAGATTTTAAAACATATAATTATTTCAAATAATTTAGAATTAAGAAACTCGTTATTTAATTCTTATTAGGAGGTTCAAAATTGGATGTCAACAATCATTCCTCTTCACACCGCAATACTAATTGTGGAAAGAGGAACCACTATCGCAACAATAATCGCAGCAACAATGGTGGTCGTGGAAGAAGTAAAGGTGGTAATGGTCAATCAATTACAATTCATGGTTATGGTCACACAAAATTATCTTCGCTGTGTCCTCCCCTACAATTAAACAATGTCCTTCATTCCCCTCACCTTTTTTAAAACATGGTGTCACTTAGAAAATTTACAACCGATAACTCTATCTCTGTTGAATTTGATCCGTGTCGATTTTCTGTGAAGGATTTTCGGACGGGGATACCTGTAATAAGGGCTGAAAGTCAGGGAGAGTTGTATCCCACCACTTCTCTAGTCACTTCTCCATCTTCTTTTGCCGCTTTGGCACTACCCTTTAGCATGATTGTTTGGGTCATTGGGGAGAACCTATTTTGAAATGTCAGAGCAAAAATAAATTGATTGAATGTAATAAAGTTAAAAACTCTCGTATTTGTCATTCTTGTCCTCTGGGAAAACATGTTAAGTTGCCTTTTTATCAGTACAGTTCTCGCACTTATATGCCATTAGATATTATCCGTAGTGATCTTTGAACATCGCCTGTTTTGAGTTCATGGGGTCATCGTTATTATGTCTTGTTTATGGATGATTATTCAAAATTTTTGTGGACTTTCCCTTTATCGCACAAATAAAAAAAATTTCCACATTTTTGAGTTTCAAGACATATATTCGAACCCAATTTGAGCAAGACATAAAAAAATATACAATGCGATAATGGCAGGGAATTTGATAATGGACCCTTTTAAAATTTTTGTAAAGAAAATGGTCTCTCGATTAGTCTTTTATGACCTCATACATCCCCTCAAAATGGGAAAGCTGAAAGACAAATTTGTACGATCAGCAACATTATTCGTACATTATTGGCCCATGCTTCCCTTCCTCCCTCCTTTTGGCATCATGCTTTGCAAACGGAGACTTTTCTTCTCAATATCCTTCCTCATAAGATTTTAAATTATAAAAATCTATTTTATTCTCATCTTCGGGTGTTTGGATGTTTATGTTGTCCTCTTATTCCCTTTAGTCGTCACGTAATATTTGATGAGACACACTTTCCTTTTTATAAGTTGGACTATGTTTCACTGAGTTAGTCATCTTATTGTTGAGTTGAGCCATATTTCCCTGAGATGTGTTGAACTATATTGCTGAGTTAAGTATCTTACTATTAGGTTGAGCTCTATTTTCTTCGAGATGACTTTAGTGAGTCCAGAAGAAGTAAGTATGTTACTCTTGAATTAGTTCAAGCTCATGTTTATGCTTTATGACTCCCCTTACATGCTCGTACATTCCGTGTACTAAGACACTTGGCCTGCATCATTTCATGATTTAGATACATATATTTATCATCAACAAGAATTTCATGGAGGTGATGTGATATTCCAGTAAGCTTGTAACGATCAGGTTCCGTCATTATAGAAAAGACAATGAGGAAAATTTTTGGGTCAACACCCTGGTAGGGAGATGGAATTTGGTAGGGGTGGATGATAATTTTAGTAAATATGGGAGATGGATTTCGGTAATTCGGGGGTGGACTTTGGTATAGTGGATCTTGGACGTTTGGATAAGTGGAGGTAGCATTCTGATAAATTGGAGGATTATCGGGATGACTAGCTTGCGTGTAGCAAACTTGGTAGGAATTTTGGGAAGGCCGTGAACGACCTTGGAAATATGACGAGCTTCTGGTGGTTTTCTTTCCCGCGTATGAAACAACAGCGATTTCTGCTCTTTTCTTCTTCAATGTTCCTGATGATCCGAGTGATGCACCAACACGGGCTATCTTTCTCGTTTTCAACCCATCTTCGATAGTCTCACAAACTTTGACTATCTCGGCAAATTTTTCTCCTACGAGCAACAAAATTCGATCATAATACTCCGGCTCTTCCACCCGCACGAACACTTCTACAATTTCCTTTTCTGACCTAGGCGGTCTGACCCTTGCATCTTCCTTTCTCCACCTATAAGAAAATTCTCTGTAGCTCTCGGTAGATTTTTGCTTCATCTTCTCCAAAGAATATCGATCAGGAACGATTTCAACGTTATATGCAAACGGATTGATAAAATCATTTGCTAGAGCATTCCAGCTTGGCCATTCTTGGGCTTCATGAGAAGTGAACCACTCCAGAGCCTCCCCGCTCAAACTTCGGCTGAAGAGCCGCATCAATAAAGCTTCAATCCTTCCAACTTCCACGAGCTGGTCGCAGAGCCTCTCAAATGAGCCATAGGATTCCCCACTCCTCCAAAAGTATCAAATTTTGTTTGAACCCTTCTGGAAGGTCCAAATTTGTATGAATACATAAGTCTTCAAAACTAAGACCGGCGATATCAGGGACACATTGGAGCTCTTTAATGGCTTTCTTGATCTCTTCTTTTATGTCCACCTTTGTCTTTTCCTTTCATACACTCCGTTTCCTGTTTCTCATAATGGTCCAGCTCAGAACCATGCACATGATGGTTGGCAAGGACGGGAATTTGGAAAGTGGTTCTTTTGGGTAAGGGTGCAGCTATAAAGGGACTCTGGGCATTTTGAGCGGTTTGATAATTATGTGGGTAAGTCTGCGGATTGGTATTCTGATTTAAGTGGTGCTGGGGAGTTTGGGGATTGAATGTATTTTTGTTTTGACTTTGGTTTTTATTTTGCGGTGGTGGAGCAGTTTGATGGTGGGTATTTTGAGGATGGGGTGGCATTTGGGGATGGTTGTTTTGAGGAGGAGGTGGAGTTTGGTAGGATGCAAAAGCATATTGGGGATTTTGGGTAATCAGATCTATAACCGACCGATTTTGAGCAGGTGTAAATGGTTGGTTCTGGGCTGGATCCATATTTGAGGATGGGAATTCGATTGGAGGTCTCCCATTAGCAGCGTTAGTGGCAAAACCTGGCGGAGGTAGATCCTGTCTCCTTTGCATTTCTACCCTCATCTATGCAATTTGTTGCATCAGCTACAGAATCAACTCATTCTGGTCCGCTACGGTGGGTTGAGCCACCACAACATCGGTAAGACTTACTTCTTCGTTACTATCTCCCATGACTATCTTTCTTTTGTCTGAATCTCATTTTGAGAAGGAATCTGCGTTACCTTTCGATCTGGTGAAATAGGAATGATCTGCCAGCTTTTGATTGACACATTTCAGTTTCAAAGTACCTAAGAAGGAAAACTACTCAAAGGCATATTTGTTAGTGCAGATTCAGAATATAAAAAGCATAATATCACGCAGAGAGCAGATAAACACACTAGTTGCTTTGTTTGAGGATATCTTTAACTCACGAGTAAGGACGGAAACACATTTTTCACAAGCAGGATTTTTCTTGTTTTTGTTTTGACACTGTCTCTGAAAGGCTAAATCACGTTGAGCTAAGGTCTTCTTGCAGCTGCTCTTTGACGTCCGTTGATCTGGCCTTTTTATCTTCTCGTAACATGAAGGGGGGAATGACAATTTCTAAAGATAGGGGCCGGGCCTGGGAAGGCTGCCTACGTATCTCACAAGAAGAATTCAGGCCCAACGTAGTTCGAGCACAAAAGAGAATATCTTCATTCATTCGCTGCGATTACAAGGAAATTGAAAGACAACAAAGATTTAAATATAATAATAATGACTACATCTCAGTCATTATTCTTCTCGTTGCAACATCAATCACGAGGAACAAACTTTACCCGAATCTTTCCCATGTTGACGAGGGATTCGAGGTCGTGGCAGAACTCAAGACCCTTTTCAATGTTGTGGTATGTGGTCTGATGATGATAGGGACAACGCTTTTGGATTTCGTGCTAAAGAGACTATTGCATGTCCACATTCTTGTAGTAACGGGTAAAGAAGCCATTCTGAACCAAAAATCTGAGTAGATTTCGCTCATTGTTTTCTTGAAAGGTGCGAATGAGCAATGAAAGAATCTGGTTCCTTCTGTGACCGGTATGTCAAGACATAATTCATCACATGCAAGGATGACACCGTCACCCCAAGTGTTAGGAGTATTATCCATATTGAATAAATAACGGACCGCATTTTTAAACCCAATACACTCCTCTATTGTATGGCCTTTCTCCCTAGGATGACATTCACATGTCTTGATGAGATCTCCTAATACCACTTGGGGGGACGCTTTCTTACCGGGTCCTAGAAGGCCCCTAGAACGATAGTGTTCAAAAACGAGAGTTCACGAGATAACCTCTATCTTCTTCCGTCCTTCATGTGGATATGCCTCGAGATAAATTTTGTTGTCTCCGTTCGCCAGAGGTCCCTCGAAAGAAGGTAGACGGGCAAGTAACTCCTCATAACTTTCCTCTTCAAGACTTTCTTTGTTGATCTCCTGTACGGGGCTCTCAGGAGGAAATAGTGATTCGTACAGATCATTTCCGGGCTTCTTTTGCATCTTGATCCTCTCTTCTTCACTTGGTTCAGCTTGAATACCCTTTCCTTTGTCCATAGCAGCGATTCTAACTTTCTTGAGACAGTAGAGTATTGTTTAGGATTTGGAAATGAGACATGTCTTTTTCGTGAGAAACTTAAGACTCAGGAATTTTTGGTCGGACATTTGTAATGGTGATTTCTATATATTTGGAAATTTCTAGAAAGGAGTGGATTTACGATATTCACATTCACAGCAACATAACACATAAGCAAATAATACACATATATCGCGTTCTAAAACATACAGGGGGACCTTTTATGCCAAGGGTAGGCCTAGAGCATTTGAATGATGTACGCGTGTATTTGAACCAAATAAACAATTCCCCAAAATAAATTTCACAAATGAATAATAATGTTAACAAAAGGGAGAAAAAAGGATAAATCATTAAAGACAGACCCACGCAGGTGCCATTTGAAAGTACAGTAAAGGCAGGCACGCACAGGGGACAGAAAAAACAAGATAAATACATATAAAAACCCACACAGGGGAGAAATCCACTATGATATGCCTGATGGTCCTGCTCCGTCGTCGTCCCCCTGAGTCTTGTATTGCTGAAACATATATCTTAGTATCAGCAAGAATCCTTCACCCAGGCGTCCTTTGTCTTCTAAGCTTTCGTATCGCATCCTCTCAATTTTCTGTTTGACCCAGGTATCGAAATCATCATAACCACGCCTTAGTATCTCCACCTCTTGGGTCGCCTTCTCAAGAGTATCTTGGTTCTCAACAAACTTAGCGTACACTTCTTGGGCTTCTTTATTTACCTCTTGTCGCTCTGCCACTGCTTTGGCTTCTCTTTTCGTGGCGCTGCAAAAGCTGCGCGGGGTTTGGGAGGAGACGCTTTGTATGTCTTTCTTCATCCATTCTTTGTAACCCTTGTCATATCCAGCATTAAATCGGTCTGGGCCGATGGTAGTTTTATCCATCCGCTTGGCACTTTTCCATTCTTTGAACATTTCAAACGCGTCGTGAACTTTATCGTCTCCTATATCATATGCATAAGTTCCATAGTATGCCTCTTTAGGTACAGTTTGTCTCCTCCCAAACTGTCGCAAGACTCGAAAGGGTGCATAAGGGTGAATTCCCCGAATACCTGGTAGAGGAAGCACAATCTGTCTGCGGCTCTCTATGACGACTTCTTTGGAGATAAAACGGTCAAGCATCCATTGGAGATCTTACTCTCTCAATTCGAAGAGAATCTCAGCCCATCTCCCCCTTGTTCATCGATTGTCCATATTCACCCAGTACAACATGTCATTCAAATCTTTAAGGGTATTCCTGTTGTCAAGAGTATGCAACTCCCTAGTCCCACCACCCTTCACTAAATGGCTGAGGATCCACCACTGAAGGTGCAAGTTGCATCCTTTGAAGTATCGATGCCCCTATTTGCTTATTATGAGGGCTCGATACATATCGGACAAGATGACCAGAGCTATAGGGCAGTACTTTATTGTCCCTTGGTTCTCATACCCTTTGAACAAAGTATGCGTGAGTTTTATAAATCGAGTATTGATACTCAGACTCGGACCATCTTTAAATACCATCGTTCCCAATAATGCCACAGCAAATGCCAGAAGACGAATTTCATTCCAATCACTGTCGGAGATATTGAACTCTCGGTTATAAGTGGCGTAGAAGCTCACATGTACAAATCAGATATAAAGGTCTCTTAATGCTACATGATATTCTTTGCACCAGTAGGCAAAGTCTTTCCCCAACCCGAACCAGTAAGAAATATTTTCTACAGAAGGCTTATTAGGGATAAAGATGTCTTCTTGTTTTCTTGCTTTCCTTTCTATCCCAGTACCTACCGTGTCTATGCAGTCTCAGATCTTCTTCAAAGTCGGGGTAATTTCAGCGGTTCCAAATTGAAACACCATTTGTTAGCTATCCCCAATAACCTGTGAGGACCTTAACCAATTCCGGCCAACCATTCATGTTGATCAATTCTGTCCGAGCACCCACATATTTGTTGAGGGATTTTCTATGATCCCCGTCGAGATTGTCATGCCACATTTTGAGTTGGGGTGGCGCTGCTATGGCCATATCAAACTTTGGGAAACGATCCATATCTACAAAACAGTAGCTAGTTAGTTTTACTCACCCCGAATTGGTTTTCAACACGTACATCATTCAAATGTCAAATAATATGATGTGTCGTTAGGGCAGAGACCTTAGACACGATTTTGGCAGTTTTCTACTAAATAAACTTAATACACCTTGGGTATTAAGCCGTCTTAGGCTAATGCTAAACTTTTGGTTTTGGTTTTGCTCTAGCTTAGGCTTACTAGAATAGGTTTCAAGTTGACGGTTAACCGAGTCGGTCAAACATTGAGGTAAAGCTACCAAACAACGTCGGATGATCGCATTCCAACTATTTGTTTGATAATTCCAAATGAATTTTTTGTATTTCTGAAGAAAGCCGTGGAAAGCCACATAACATTCGTTTTCCTAGTGCATACTACGTGCCGTTTGGCGTAAGAATGCCATGAAAATGCAGCAGTTTCAAAACTAAGGTAAACTAAACAAGTAAACAATTTATCACAAATAGCCAAATAACGTTAGTTTTAAGGTTATAATCCTCCAACAATCCCCAGCAGAGTCGCCATTTCTATTTTATTGAAAAAGGTAAATTATTTTATATTTTTTAAAGTTTTCGACTTTTTAGAGTCATCACTTAATTTTGAGAAAAATCAAGAAAAACGTAGTTTTCAAAGACATAAAAAGAAAAATCGTTTTGAAAACTTTAAATGAATTCGGGGATTCCTATGAACGTCTTAAGAAGGTTTTGAAAGCACCTAAGACGTCCGCTAACTTGCGGTTATCCGACAACTAACTCATTTGGCTAAAATAACTAACTTATAAAATTTATTGGAAATTCTTTGAAAGTGAGTTTCTTAGTTTTTTATCTAAGCGACACTTATAAATTGAAAAATATTTTTTAAAACTATTTAAACTTAGTTTAATTTTAAGTTACTAAAACATTATGGCATTCAACGGAGATTTGAAGTTTTCTAACTTTAAACTAATGACAAATAAAAACAGATGAGTAATAAGATAAGAGAGAGAGAGAGAGAAAGAGAGAGAGAGAGAGGGAGAGAGAGAGAGAGAGATATTTTGGGCCCAAACCCATGTTTTGTCCGCCTGGACCGAATTTTGGACCCACCTGCTATCGAGTTTTTGACCCGTTTGTTTTAGGCCTTTGGCCCACTTCACCTGTACCTATCCTAAATTCTAAGAATACAATATGTAAGTAATCAAATG
The DNA here is from genome assembly GCF_001406875.1 of Solanum pennellii. Classification (NCBI taxonomy): domain Eukaryota; kingdom Viridiplantae; phylum Streptophyta; class Magnoliopsida; order Solanales; family Solanaceae; genus Solanum; species Solanum pennellii. The sequence continues at coordinate 73,200,689 of NC_028645.1, forward strand.
GTCTTAGTCCCAACAACAACAACAAAATACAAATTTTAAGGGAAAAATAAAATTTGGGTCCTAATGACCCAATTTTCTTCAACTCTTCAATTGTCTCCATATTCTTCAATTTGGGGGCCTGTTCATTGATTTCATGGCTTGTTAACTAGATAAGGAATTTTGAGCCTTGATGGATCTCTCGAAATGTGAAGAGGGTGAGTTCATAGAGAACTCAAGCGGATTTTACATGCCACAAAGTAGATGAACAGAATTAATATATAATCCAACTTACAAAATGCAAGGAGAGAGAAAAAATTATTAACCCCAAAATATGCTATTTTAACACAACAAGATGCATACTAACACACGATTCCACCAAGGGGAATCACACAGAAGTATACTGGATAACGACAACATTTAATTAAGAGTAAAAAAACATATACATATAAATGTCTTCCATGCATGTCTACAGATGGCAGGGTGAAAAGAAATATGCAAAACGATCAATAAAATAAAAATAAGATGGAAAAAACAAATATGAAAAAAAAACAATAAAAGAAAGAGGGAGGGAAATAGAGTATTGGTCACATATATTATAATAATAGCCCATATACCACACTAATCGATATCATGAATTTGAAGAACGCTAAAAAAACTATTCTAATCTAACATTATATAAAAAATGATTACTCAAGAATAAGAAACAAATTAAAGAGGACAAACACAGCAAAGATAATCACATTGATCAATAATAGGAATAACCTGGAGTTAGGCAAATCCATTTTATTCGAAAGCATAAAAGTCATTAGACTCAAATAGAAGAATAAGAACCAAAGTGGAAGCTACATACATGTTAACGATAAACTTTATATTACTTGAGAGTAAACTAATCAACTATCAGCATGAATAAATAAGTCTCAGCAGCACATAATCGCTAAGCACTAAACGAGCTTTACGATTTCTCATTAAACGATAATACCAAATAATGAAACAGGGGTTTTACATTTTTTAGATGCACTTTCAGAGGTGAACTTCAACAAGAATAGATTAACCAATTCTTACGAGAAAAATAAATAGGAAGAAATGAAAGCCATGATAATATATATAACACCAGTAGAAGGCGAAAGAAAAATGCACCAACTAAAACAGAACTCGAGAAATCAAGACATGCTCAACGCAGAATACAACGTATAACAAATATCCTAAACTTGATAGTCATGAATATAATCTAGTATTTAAAAGGGATGGAGCTGTCATTCAGCAACAAAACAAACAAAACAGAGTGAGAGTAAGGTTATTACCTTCTTTGTGGAAACTAAACAGGGACGAGGCAAGCAGAGGAGACCACGACTTCACCACTACCGAAGTGCAACTTCGAGAGCGTTTATGAATGGAGAAGAATCAAAATAGGATTTGAAGTTTCGTTCCCAATTTATATGATTTCAAAAAGCCTACTTGCTAAATGTTTATATGTAGCTACTATTTTTGTTGTGATTCTTTGAGCCTTACTAAAAAAATTTCCTAACTTGCTTCTTGTTCTTTTGTTCTTTATATGAGATATATCTTTTTCAACTGTTTCTTTTAAACAAAAGACCAACCTTTGTTCCAGCAAAAATCCAAGAAAAATAAAGAAGAAGATTAGTTCCCAAAACTCTCCCTCAATGTTTTCTCAAATCTCCCTCTCCAAAAAAAATCCCCTTTCAAGAACAGGAAGATGCCTTATATATCGACGGGTTAGGGCTTCGATTTCGGGAAAAAGATGGATTAAATTCGGACTTTCCCCAGGCCCATTTCAAATTCAAAATCTAAAATCTTATCCAAAAATTTATTATTCTTCCGATTCGAAATGATTTCGAACGGATTTCAAGCAAGGTGGAGGGACGAGATCGACCCATTGTACTGGGCAGGCAACGTGGCTGAATCTCGAGCCTCAAAGGACGAAAACGCATGCTTCGTGGCCGCTGGAATTGCAGACGTTCGTACGAGAAACTGTACTAGGAAAAAGAAGGCGCGTGAAACTTTATTCTCTGTATAGCACGGTGTAACTCCCGTCTACTCACGAAAGTTGGAGGATTGGGGTCGACGCATTGGGCTGGATCGTGATTTGGTGTTGCTGCTGGACTGCTTCAATTTTTTCTGGGTTTCATCGTTGTTTTTGAAGAAGAAGAATATCATACGGTATTGGAATGATGATGCTATTGTTATGCCTTTACTGGAATGGGTTTCTTTTTGTTATAAAAGGGGTTTGGGTCGGATATAGGGAGTGGGCTGGGTCGAGAAAAAGAAAAGGAACCGGACAGAATGAATTAAAAAAAGAGCCACACACTTTTGTACTTATGGGTTAAAATATTTAACTAATAATAAGACGCAACAACAATGGACTAATTAATAATCCTTTTATTCTAACGAAATCAAATAATAGACTCAATTAATTCAAAAAAAAAGCTATTATATAACTAAATTAGTTAATGAAGTAAAATCTTTTAAACCGATTTTCGAATAAATATAAAAATATCTTAACCGTATATATCTATATATATATATATATATATATATATATACACCTAAAAATTATAAGAAAATGACAAAACTATTCAAAAAATGACTCAAACTTTATTTTTTTTTCTTAAAATATATAAAACTAATTATTTTAAATTGTTCGAGAATTTAAGAAGCTCATGAATTGATTCCTACTGGTGAGGGTCAAAATTGGGTGTCAACACAGTATACTTCCAAAATTTAATTACTTAGAGAACTAGCTAGGGCTAAACATAGTTAAGCTACCTGGGAACACATAATAGCAAAGTGTAGGTCACTTGCGGATACTACAGGCAAAAATACCAGGAGAACAAGGGCTTTAGAGGACCATATTATAAAACAATGACACCCAAATCGTAATGAAAATCAAGCTGAACGAGAATTGTACTAATGTGAAGAAACAACTCATTATAAGTTGACAGCAACACGATGCACAAACTTCTAGATCATAACACTTGAAAGAGCGAAAAGACACTATATGCATCAAACGTGGGGGATGAATAGGGAAAAACAATACATTATACAATAAAAAGAGACAATGAGGACTCAAAAGGGGTAGTAATAAATACAATCCGAGGACTCCAAAATAGTAGCTAAATTGACAACTTTTTTATCAAAGTAATGAAAATTCTTAAAAATATATAACCACATTAAAACATACTAACAAGCTGAAATGAAAAAAAAAATGTTGTCCATCTATGCACTTAACAATAATCAAATTAGGTGAGACCCACATTCAACATGTAAAAGCCCCTAAATTTAATAACATTACTATTTGAGACCTCTTACTACATGTAACGAGAAAGCAACAAGACATGAACTAATTTCCACACATTACAACAAAATAAATTAGCATGAACTAGCTTCCTTGTTTAATAAGAAAAGTCTCAAGGTGGCATAACTAGATTACGGGAAGTTAGGGAAATCACTATACCATACCAGGAAGGATTAACACCAAAGAAATTATTCTTCAAATGACCTTAAACTCTCACGAAACTAAGACTGGGAAAATAAAACAAGAAACTCAGACTTTACCCAACTCGAATTGCAAATATAGGCATTTTTTACTGAAATTCGAACAGCGTGCAGGCAAAAAAATTAATTACACGAGTCATATTAGGAAGTAAGACCACAAGGACATTTTGAGTAAAAGATGAAATTAAGATATTGGGACAAAAATGCTACTGCACTACTATACTTAGCCAAATCAGTTACTCTCAAAATTTAAACAAGTCAAAAATCCGAAATCATATAATCAGTTTATGGAAAGGAATGAACAACATGCTCTCAAAAAATTGATTATTCAGGCAGATGCATAACAAAACAGACGCGAACCAAGACTCACGAGGTAATTTCAAAACTGATCATAACAATGCTATGAAAACCAAGATGATAGGAGCAACCATAGTCGGAAACCAACCTTCGAGCACCCTTAAAGACACACTGGAATCATCCTTACACATGAAACACCAAAGTCTTGATCCTACAAGGTATCTTTATTCTTGCTACACTTTTATGAAAATGCAACCGACTAAACATATCAAACAAAAACCCAGACTAAGGAAAAGACGATAGGAAAAGATGGATTAGATACCTTTTCCGGTACAGTTAACAGAGACATCGAGCTAGCAATTGTGATCCTTCCACCACGAAAGCGAAACCACGAACAAGAAATCCTAGCAGAAATTTAGAACTCAAACAAATGACTAGCCTTCTCAGAAACTGGAATTGAAGAACTTCCTATTTTCTTTGACGGGATTTCGTAATATGTTCTAGCCGTTTTACTTCAATTCTTGTATTTTTTATATATAAATTTTCCTACCTCCCAAAAATCTCTCTACCCGAAAATCTTTTCAAATATTTCCCCCAGCCCCCAAACAAAAAATCAGAAGGGGACTTAAATAGAGGAGATCTTATGGGAAATGGGGGAAATCAGGACCAATCCCAAATTCAAAATTTTAAATCCCTTTAGAGATTAGATTGGACATCTGGGAATTTTTACAAAATTGTACATTTCGTCAATGGAACAACGTTCTAAGCGCTTTATTTCGAATAAGGATGACCGGATGCACGAGATTTCGCCATCTCGTACTGTTCTTCGTACAATATTATACTGGGGAAGAAAGAGGAAAAAGACGTGTGAAAATACTTGCTTTCCGTCTATATTAACACTGGAATTGACGTCGTTGGAATCGTTTGGTTAAATGTAATGGGTCGCATTGGGGGAATAACGGAGTTGGCTGGGGAATTATGAATATGGATGAGGTTTTTGGTATTGTGATACAAATGTTAAAGGGAGGGCCCAAATTTGGGTCTTAAAATTTCACAAAAAAGAGGGGTTGTGGGAGTTGGGAAAAGACTAGTTGAAATTGATTGTACAAGATGCCCCAAGAATTTTCATCGTAGACAATCAAAATTAAAAATTTTGCCGAATTGCGTAAATTTGAACAAGACGAATAAATGAAATTAATTAATGAGTTTCTTAAACTTAAAGAAATAAAATAAATATTTTAATGAATCAAAACGCAAAACTTTTACCACAATATAAACTAAACTAATTTAATAAAACACCTACTGAAAATTAAAATCTTTTTTTTTGGTGATTGAGAAATATTCTAATCATACACTTAATTATGTAAATCATATATATTATCTAAAAAATAAATAAAGAGTGATAATATTTAAATTAAAATAACTTAAAAAACATTTTAGATTTTAAAACATATAATTATTTCCAATTGTTTAGAATTAAGAAACTTGTTAATTAATTCTTATCGGGGAGGTTTAAAATTGAGTGTCAACAAATGTCCCTCATTTTACCTGGATTGATGCAAGAAATTCGAGGAAAATGAAATTGACCAAGCCAATTTTGATCGACCACATATTCGTTTATAAGAAAAGGATTTGGTGCCGACTTTAAGAATTATGGCCGAACCCCAGAGACGGGTTTCCTATATGTCTCAGGCTATATAAGCCCACTTGTAGTTCAACACACTTGATTTAATGCATGATTTGAGAGAACTCAAACATCGATACCAAATTATAAAGGTACCGAAATGTTCGGGAATAGGATTTAAGAGTGAATGTTGGAATACAGTTGAGTTTTCAAGATTGAGTCCGGCTACATATCCTTAGACCTTAGGGAATCAGGGTGCTTGTAGTTCGACCCGATCGGTTGAAAAAAAATCTATTATGCTAGATAACCTTTGGTTCTGGACAAGTGACAAATAAATCGAGTATGAAAAAAAAGGCTTGCAACTTCTTATCCATAAAGGTGGATCTCTTCAAATCCACAGGTAAGAACTTACAAAGACATAATTTCCAAAGCTCTTGGTGTATTTTCACTTTGATTGAAAAGCTCCTTCTAATAAATATCGAAATTTCAAGATGCAAAACTGAAATTGAGGAAAGTAAAGAAAAATCCACATGCCTTCTGATAGGGTGTGGTTTGATTATGGTGGAAGTCGATCCTCTGCTCGCGTCCTAAGAGTTTGACACTCCTCATTGGACTATGTCCTACTTCGCTGCTAAAGAAAAAGTTCCACATTGTGTTGCATCCTTTTTGATGTCGTCCGCATGATGCTTTTCAGTTACTCTTGATGTGAAAGATGTCACATAAGTATGTTCAGCATATTTTTGTACCCTCAAAGTAAATAATTAGTAGACACAACGCCGCTTTAACTAGCGGTTTGAGTGAAGTAATTAAGAAAGGTCATTCATATAGAAAATGAGTATATCTTAATGTATAAGCATAAACATCTTTTTCAATTAAACGAGAAAATAAAGAAATAATGAAAATGAAAGATAAATGATACCGCTTTCGAACATAGTATGTCCATTACAACTCATAAATTGCTGAGGATTTGGAGATGATATGGCTTGTATTATGCATGACAATTTTCGGAGATCTCTGCAACGAGTTAAATGGCTCAATGATTATCCAACTGTAACGAGGTGCATGACTCGATAATATTCCAATTGTAACAAGGTGGATGCTCGATAATATTCCAACTGCAACGAGGTGGGTGCTCGATAATATTCCATCTGTAATGAGGTGGGTGCTCGATAATATTCCATCTGTAATGATTTGAATTCTCGATTATATGTCATCTCTAATAAAGTGGGTGCTTGATAATATTCCATCAGTATCGAGGTGGATGCTCGACAATATTCCAACTTTAATGAGGTGGATGACTCGATAATACTCCGATTGTAACGAGGTAGATGGTCGATAATATCCATTTGTAACGAGGTGAATGCTTGATAATATTCAAACTGTAGTGAGGTGGATGCTCGATAATATTCCAACTGTAACAAGGTGGATGCTCGATAATATTCCAATTGTAACGAGGTGGATGCTCAATAATATTCCATCTGTAACGAGGTGGATGACTCGATAATATTCTAACTGTAACGAGGTGGATGGCTCGATAATATTCCAACTACAAGGAGGTGGATGCTCGATAATATTTCATCTGTAACGAGGTGGATGCTCAATAATATTCCATTTGTAAAGAGGTGGATGCTCGATAATATTCCATCTGTAACGAGGTGGATGCTCGATAATATTCCATCGGTAACGAGGTGGATGCTCGATAATGTTCCAAATGTAACGAGGTGGATGCTCGATAACATTTTATATGTAACGAGGTGGATGGTTTATAACGTTCCAACTATAACGAGGTGGATGTTTGATAATGTTCCAATGTGATTCAAAAATATGAACCTGAAATGGAAAAATAAATATGCCAATCACTTATAGGGTGGATCGCCCAACAAAACTATATGCTAAATTCTTTGATTGGCCAATCAAAACACATAATACACTTATGGGGTGGATACCCAACAAATAGGAATTTTGACTGTGACACTGTCAAGAAACACGTATGGCTAAATTGCTGCGCGACAAACGTACTAAAATCTAAATTGACGTATATGCACGTCGCGACTATGATTCTCTCTTTAAACGACAGAATTATCGAGGTGAATAACTTAATTCATTCATATGAAGATTAAAGACACTATTGCCTTCCTTGACAAACTCAACAAAATTTAAGTTTGTTGATGTTGTTCTCAATCGTTATCAAAAACTTGTAACGATTCGATAACTTTGACTGTCATGGAGATATTGCGGTCACCAAAATCTTTCTGATGTGATGGATTCATTGATTTTTCCTTGCAACACTTCTAAGACAGTGTCGCTTTTGATCATCTCCATATTTGATGTCAGTTTAACATACGATTCTGGCTTTACAAATACTATCACCTGCAAAGCTCGACACCAAACGTTAGTATTGACGATGAAGTAAAGAATAAAAGTAAAGATAAAGGACTATATTAAGTTCTTTGGCTTATCGAGATTAAGCTATGATGATCCTAATTATAACTTCGATCATGACTCGTGACTAGCGATCATCCAACCCTTTATTTCTTACAACTTTGAAAGAATCTATTAGTGTTTGGCTTCAATATTCCTGCAACATAAAAAGGAAACTGTTTATAAATCACTTGAGGCAACCTAATGAAATGAAGATAAATTGAGATGGAAAGTTTTCTAGTTATGTTGATGAGGCCACGAGAGGCGTAAATGATGTCTTTTTCCACGCTTCACAGCTTTGACATTGTCATTTTTGTGACTTTGTTGTTAGTTTGAATGACTGATTTGTGTTGGTCTTGTGTCCAAGCTCCTTCATGCGGTTGGCTTACACCCTCGTCCATCCTTTGTAAGACAGTGTTGATGGAATTTTTGAGGACCCTCCTCAAATATTCTGTCCCAGTTTGAAATATGTTTTCATAACTTGCTTTGTTGATTCTGAGGTTGCCCATTAAGGAATTTTGAGGCCCCTCCTCAAAATTATGTTCCAGTTTGCCTCAATAAGTAATAAATGACATTTGTGAAATTTTTGAGATCATCTAAAAAATTCTGTCCAGTTGCGAACTTGATTATTGTAATTTTTGAGACCACCCAAAGCTAACTCTGTAGCATTTTGGTCTTATGTTTTTACTTGTTGAAGAAGTCCATCCTCAAATGAATTTTTGAGATCCTCTCAACAATTCTGTCCAGTTTCCATTAGAAAGAGAAATGAAAATCTTATTGTGTGTATGACCGAGCCGTTGTGGCGCCTACGTATCCCGTTAGAGATGGAATTAGGTCAAACGTAGTTCCCCCTCAGGGATTAACAAAAGTAAGAATTTTACAAAGAAACCGACCTTGGCTGACATAGACCGCCTACGTATCTCGTTCTTGAGATTTCTGGTCAAACATACTTCAAACATAGGAAACACTAAAAGGGGATAAAAGAGTGACCGAGGCCGAAATAGGCCGATTACCTATCTCATTCTTGAGAATTCGGGTCAGATATAGTTCATATACAAGAAATGTGCGATAAAATGGGGGGAAAAGGGTTAAATACATTTTCAAAAGAAAGGTAACAAAAACTTCCTATGAAGAATTTTGTCCAATGTTGGGCATTCTTCTTCTCGACCTTTGATGACGAATATCTTCAAATGACTCAGTTCAAAAATGTCTTGTACTCACTTTTAAGCATCAAATATGTCATCCCTTGAGGTAGTTTCCTCAATATTGATCAAATTGTTGTTGATCATGTTTTGTATCATGTGATTCAAGGTTGAACAATTCTCTGTGTCGTGTCCAATGGATCCTGAATGATAAAAAAATCCGTGGTAAGCCCTGTAAAATTTTCCCAAGGGATTGGCTGGTCTTCCTTCTATAGGGTAGAGTATTCTCATTGCTTTCAACCTTTCATAAAGTTGAGTTTTAGATTTGCTTAATTGTGTAAATACGTTAGGAGCCTTCCTAAAGTTTTGATGGCGAAATTTTTTCTGATTGACATATGAATTTGATATTTCTTTTGGGAAGCTGACTGCATAAGGGTTGTCATGACCATACCTATATCCTCTACTTTCCCTTTTGATGTATCCCGATCACTAATTCTGGTAGCTTTTCCATTAGCTCGTAGTGCAGTAAAGTTCGTGATCCTTCCAGTCTTGAAACCATCTTCCAAAAGCTTCTCCCATTTTGACGATCTCGACAAATTTTTGTCCCATCATACACAACATTCTTTCATAGTACTCAGACTTTTGAATTCGAATGAACATTTCAGTGCTCTCACGTTCGGACATAGGAGGTTGAACTCTTGCGGCCTCTTTTATCCAACGAAGAGCGTACTCTCGATAATTTTCTGTAGACTTATGTTTGATCTTCTCCAAGTAGTAGCGATCTGGGGCAGCTTCTACGTTATGCCCAAATCTTTCCTTGAAATCCTTTGCGAGTGCATTCCAACTTGTCCATTGTTTCAGTTTTTTGTGATGTAAGCCACTCTAGAGATTCTCTACTTAGACTTCAACTGAAGAGACACATCAACAATGCTTCATTTTGCCAACTCCCACGAATTGATCACAATAAACTTTCAGAAGTGCTAGAGGATTTCTAGTTCCATTGAAAGTGACAAACTTTTGCATTTTAAACCCTTCCGAAAGGTCCAAATTCATATTAATGCATAAATTTTCATAATTTAGACCCACCTCTTCTAAAGTGTAATCTGTTCTTTTGTCACCTTCACGATCTCTCCCTTTATGATCTGCTTAGTGTTTTCCTCTTAGGCCCTCCACTCCTTCTCCTTCTCTTTGTAGAGGTCAAATTTGGAATAGGAAGTATAGTGAAGATGTGGTTTGGTTTGGTCTGGATTATTAAAGTGACTTTTGGAGGTAAGGACTGAGAGTTTTGTGGATTTTGAGTGTATTTTGTAGGGGTATGGTGCATGAAAGGAGCTGTTTGAGGATTGTTGACATATAAGCTTTAAAACTGATGGAAAATTTGAGAGTTATTAGTGTTTTGGTTTTGAAAGAGGGGGAAAACTTGAGGGTTGGTATTCAGGTTCAGAAAAGGGTGTGGTTCTTGGCATGAAGTGCTGGCGTGATGAAGATTTGAGGTGGTTAGGTCGATGGTGGAATTATTTTCAATAGGACTGGAGAGTGGGTTATTTAGGACATGCTCCGAGTTTGAAGTCAAAGGAGGAAAATGGTGTGGAATCCTTCCATCGCTTGGCGTGTTGACATCGACCCTCGGAATTGACAATTTTTGAATTTTATGGAGCTCAACCCTCAACTAAGCAATCTGTTGCATCAACTATGCAATTAACTCATTTTGTTCAACGACAGACAGTTGAACTTTAGCAACTTCAGCCATGACGACATTCTCATATTCTGGATCTTTTTTCTTCTCTGTCTCAACAAATTTTGATGGAAAAGTAATCTTTAAAAACTTTGAATGCTTAACAATCAACACAAATCAGTTTTGAGTACTTGACAAAGAAAAATAACTCAAACAACAAAGGTGTTAGTTTGTGTAGGCAGTAGGTAATACAAGATATCACACAAAGATGTAAGAACAGAAGAGTCGCTTTATTTGAAGAAAGACTAGCCCACATATATAAAGAAATAATTAGATAGATAGGAATTTGTCTATCTGATTTTTAGCTTTGTGACAAAAAATGTCGATTGAATATTTTACTATCGTACTTTTGGTTTTTGAGTGAGATGTCACTCTTATTTCTTTGTAAGAGTTGAAAAAATAAAATTTTTCAAAATGGAGACCAAACCTGGGAAGGCTGCTTACGTATCTTTTGGAGGAGAATTCAGGTCCTACTTAGTTCGACTCACTTGAAAAAAACTTTTATTTGAGATGGAAAAATCAACTTTTTTTTGAGATGAGACTGTAAGATTTAGGATTTGAAAGGAAGTTTGGAATTCTTTTGAGAAACTAAAGACTCGAGAGTATATGGACGCACTTTGATAGTTGACTTGATATTTATGCTTAAGGAGTTCTAGAAAGTTACCCAAAAGAGTAGGCTAGAACATCTTCAAATAGAGAAACATATTCAAACAAGCAGTTATAACACTAAAATGATTATTGCGCGGCATAAACAAATATGTGACCCTTTTATGCCAAGGGTAGGCCTAGCGATTTGAGGGATGTATATGTTATTTGAAACATTTCATTGCCCTCCCAAAACCCAATTTATACAAACTTTATGAGTAAAATTAAATGGGGATACGTAATAGGGAAAATGGAATTCAAAATATTTAGTCCCACGCAGGGGTACTATGCTTCCATGGACGGTCTTTCCTTCTTCATTTCTTCTCATCTCCGAGTGCCATGTCTTAGGATGGACTAGTAAGTTTTGAGCTCTTTCTTTGACTAGAATAAGCTATAATCTACTCCCGACCCCGAGGACAATGACTTTTTAGATGACGTATACATCCTTCAAATTTAAACAAATAAATATGATCGTCCGTTCATGCCATGAGCCCTTTTGGACTCAAGTTGGTCTCTCTAATGGGCCCAACACACCTTGGGTGATGGGACATCTTAGGCTAATGCTTATATTTGAATTTGGTTTTTGCTCTATCTTAGGTTGACTAAAATTGGCTTAGAAGTGACAGCTACCCGAGTCGGGCAAACAACAGGATGAAACTAATAAACAACATTGGAAGACCACAAACCAACTATTCGTCTATTACTTCCAAAATTTAGACTTGTATTTTTTTTTTAAAGAAGTCGTGGTAAGCCACGTAACCGCCTTTGTCCGAATATATTTTATTTGCCATTTGGCGGAGTCGGTGCCATGAAATGCGACATTTTAAAGATACTATAAAAGAAAACAAATATAAAATTATTTACACATAGCCAAATAGGTTAGTTTTTAAGGTTATTATCTTTCAACTCTCCAGCAGAGTCGCCATTCTGTTTTATTTCGGAAAGAAAAAAATTATTTTTATTGTTTTAAAACTTGTTAGAGCCTCCACTTAATTTTTCAAATAAATTAAGAAAACTATTCTTCCAATCGACTAAAACAGTAAATCAAATTGAAAGAGTTTTAAAAGGGGGTTCGGGATTCATATTTATATTTTAGGAAGGTGTTTAAGGCACGTAAAATATCCGTTAATACAGTTTTCTAGCAACTCACTTGTTTGGCTAAAGTGTCTAACTTAAGATTTTGAGATAAAAATTATTTAGAGTTGTTCGAAAAATAAAGTGTTAATTTTTATTAACTAATTGCGATTTTGCAAGATTTAGTTTTAGTTCATTTATTTTGATTTAATAAATCGCTTAAACAAACAAGGCGTCTTGTGGGGGATTTTGAACTTTTTTAACACTAAAACTAACAACAATTAATAACAAATAAGTAAGAGGAGAGAGAGAGAGAGAGAGAGAGAGAGTTGATTTATGTCCGCCATGACCTGTATTTGGACCCACTTTATTTGGGGCCTTTGGCCCATTTCCACATGTCCTAAAATTCTAACAATACAATAATGATAAAAGAAACAAGGGCTTAGACCCAAAAATAAAAAAATGCAAAGTTCTGGAAAGAAATTGGGCTTCTTAAGCCAAAATCTTCAACTTCTCGGTTCCTACGTCGATTTTGTGAGCTTGACTCGATGGAGAAATTTGAGACTTGGCGGCTCTCTCTAGGAATGCGAGAGGAAGAGAAGAGTTCATAGTGAACTCGAGTTCATTTACATGGAACATAAATAAATGGAAAAATTTAATAAATAATTTAACTACCGTAGCATAGGGAAAACAAGTTAACTTACTGGAAAACATTCATTCATTCGGGAAAAAATAGTAAATTGACACATAGTCCTATATAAAAGAAACATACATGCGCATATGTATAGCCAGACCTTTCTTTTAAAAAAAATAAATAAATAGAGCACAACATGCATCTAAAGAATTGTGATCATTAATAGTACCCATGCGACATGACAAGGATGGAGCAACTAAGCTAAGAGCACTAATTACAGTGAGCCTAAGTGACCACATATTTCATAATAATAAACTACATATTTACCAAAAACTAAGGATTTGGCAAAAACATAAACTAAAAGAAATTGCAGTAGAATAACATGACAAAGGGGACTGAGGATAAAAGGGGTTATAAATAACAACTAGAGAGAGAATCGATCAACATTATTTCAATATACTTCAAAAATTTAATTACTTAGAGAACTAGCTAGAGCTAAACATAGATAAGCTACCTGGGAACACGTAATAGCAAGTATAGGTCACTTGCGGATGCTACAGGCAAAAATACCAAAAGAAACAAGGGCTTTAGAAGACCATACCATCGAACAATGACACCCAAATCGTAATGAAAATCAAGCTGACGAGAATCATACTAATGTCACGAAACAAGTCCCTATAAGTTGACAGCAACACAACAAAGCACAACCTTCTAGATCATAACACTTGAAAGGGCAAAAAGACACTATAGGCATCAAACATGGGGGATCAATAGGGAAAAGCAGGACATTATACAATTAAAAAAAAAGACAGGGAGGACTCAAAATGGAAAGCAATAAATACAATACGAGGACTCCAAAACAGTATCTATATTGACAACTTTTCAATAAAACTAATGAAAATTCATAAAAATATATAACCACATTAAGACATACTCACAAGATGAAATGAAAAAAGAATTATTGTCCATCTATGCACTTAACAGTAATCAAATTAGGTGATACCCGCATTCAACGTGTAGAAGCCGCTAAAATTTATTAACATTACTATATGAGACCTCTTACTGTACGTTAAGAGAAATAAACAAGACATGAACTAATTTCCACACACTACAAGAAAATAAATTAGCATGAACTAGCTTCCTTGTTTACAAAGAAAAGTCGCAAGGTGGCATAACTAGATTACGGGAAGTTAGGGAAATCACTATACAATACCCATGAAGGATTAACACCAAAGAAATCATGCTTCAAATGACCTTAAACACTAAACTCTCTCGAAACTAAGATTGGGAAAATAAAATATGAAATTCAGACTTTAGCCAACTCGAATTGCAAATATAGGCATTTTTTGACTGAAATTTGAACAGCGTGCAGGCAAAAAAATTAATTACACGAGTCATATTAGGTAGTAAGCCCACAAGGAAATTTTAAGTAAAAGATGAAATTAAGATATTGGGACAAAAATTCTACTGCACTACTATACTTAGCCAAATCAGTTACTCTCAAAATTTAAATAAGTCAAAACTCCGAAATCATACAATCAATTTATGGCAAGGAATGAACAACATGCTCTCCAAAATTGATTATTCAGGGAGATGCATAACAAAACAGACGCGAACCAAGAATCACGAGGTAATTTCGAAACTGATCATAACAATGCTATGAAAACCAAGATGATAGGAGCAACCATAGTCGGAAACCAGCCTTCGAGCACCCATACATACACATTGGAATCATAGTCACACATTAAAGACCAAAGTCTTGATTCTACAAGGCATCTTTATTCTTGCTAAATTTTTATAACAATACAACCGACTAAACAAATCAAACAAAAACCCAGATTAACGAAAAGACGGTAGGAAAAGCGGGATTATATACCTTTTCCATTACAACGAACAGAGACAGGGAGCTAGCAGTTGTGATACTTCCACCACAAAAGTGAAATCACGAACAAGAAATCCTTGCGGAAATTTAGAACTCAAACCAACGACTAGCCTTCTCAGAAACTGGATCGAAGAACTTCCTGTTTTCTTTGATGGGATTTTGCAATATGTTCTTGCTGTTTTACTTAAATTGTATGTATTTTTTATCTAGAAATTTTCCTACCTCCCAAAAATCTCTCTACTCGAAAATCTTTTCCAATATTTCCCCCAGCCCCGAAACAAAAAATTAGAAGGGGGCTTAAATAGAGGAGGTCTTTTGGGAAAATGGGGGGAAATCAGGACAAATTCCAAATTCAAATTTTGTATTATCTTATGAGATAAGGTTGGACAGCTGGGAATCTACAAAAAATTGCAATATTCCTCAACGGAACAACGATCTGGGCGCTTGATTTCGAACAAGGATGACCAGACGCATGAGATCTCGCTATCTCGCAGTGTTATTCGTACCAAATTATACTGGGGGCAGAGAGAGGAAGAAGACACAATAAAGTAGTTGATTTCCGTCTATCTATACATTGGAATTGACGCCGTTGGGATCGTTTAATTATACTAGTAATGGGTCGGGTTGGGGGAACAAAGGAGTCGGCTGGGGAATTATGAATTAGGATGAGGTTTTTGGTATTGGGTTATAAATGTTAAAGGGAAGGCCCAAATTTGGGTCTTAAAATTTCAAGTAAAAGAGGGGTTGTGGGAGTTGGGAAAAGACTAGCTAAAATTGATTGTACAATATGGCCCAAGAATTTTCAGCCTAGCCAATAAGAATTAAAAATTTAGCCGAAGTGCGTAAATTCGACCAAGATGAATAAATGAAATTAATTAATGAGTTTCTTAATCTTACCGAAATAAAATAAACATTTTAATAAACCGAATAACTCAAAAATTTTACCATAATTTAAATTAAATTAATTTAATAAAACACTTACTGAAAAATAAAAAAAAAATTTTGGTGAATTAAAAATATACTAATCATATACATAATTAAGTTAATAATATATATATATTATATAAAAAAAAGGAGTGATAATATTAGTTTAAAATAACTTAAATAACATCTTAGATTTTAAAACATATAATTATTTCAAATCATTTAGAATTAAGAAACTCGTTATTTAATTCTTATTAGGAGGTTCAAAATTGGATGTCAAACAATCATTCCTCTTCACACCGCAATACTAATTGTGGGAAGAGGAACCACTATCGCAACAATAATCGCAGCAACAATGGTGGTCGCGGAGGCAGTAAAGGTGGTAATGGCGGTGTGGGTAAGGCTGAAGGTGGTGGTCAGATGGGAGGTGACAACAGCAGTGGCAGAAAACAACTAGCAGTGGTGGTCGTCGATGGAACTTGGGCTCCCTGGACTATACCTCCTTGTCCATATCCATCAAACTCGACCAGGACCAATTATGGAAAGAAGCCGACACAACAATCTGGTATACATGGGCCCAGACCGCAGCAGGCCTACACGGCAATGCCAACTCCAACTGACATTGAAGCTTCAATGCATACTCTCGGCATCACTCCTCCATATGAGAAATGGTACATGGACATCGGTGCTACTTCTCACATGAAATCCGCACAAGGTAACCTCACGTCTTATTTTAATATGAGCAATAAACGTGGAATAATAGTGGGTAATGGTCAATCAATTAAAATTCATGGTTATGGTCACACAAAATTATCTTCGCCGTGTCCTCCCCTACAATTAAACAATGTCCTTCATGCCCCTCACCTTGTTTAAAACTTGGTGTCACTTAGAAAATTTACAACCGACAACTCTATCTCTATTGAATTTGATCCGTGTGGATAATCTGTGAAGGATTTTTGGACGGTGAGACCGGTAATGAGGTGTGAAAGTCAGGGAGAGTTATATCCCATCACTTCTCTAGTCACTTCTCCATCTGCTTTTGCCGCTTTGGCACCATCCTTTTGGCATGATCGTTTGGGTCATTGGGGAGCACCTATTTTGAAATGTCAGAGGAAAAATAAATTTATTGAATGTAATCAAGTTTAAAACTCTCATATTTTTCATTCTTGTCCTCTGGGAGAACATGTTAAGTTGACTTTTTATCAGTCCAGTTCTCGCACTTATTGTAACGACCTGTTTAGTCGATTCGAGCAGTAAGATTATTTTGATAAAAACTGACTGGGTCGACGGACCACGCGATGGACCGTCATGGTCACGACGGCCCGTGATGGATTCCGTCGTCCCATACTTGTAAATTTTCTTCTGCTACTTTTCTCATTACCCTCGACGACAAGTAGGACGAACCGTCATAGGCACGACGGACCGTCGAGGGGCTTCGTTCCAAAACACTTAAACTCTGAAAATCTGGGTACTGAGATCGACTCTCTGAACTTCGCGACGGAACTGCAGGACGGACC
>NC_028645.1:73220584-73221274 GCF_001406875.1 Solanum pennellii
GTTCATGATGAGGAATTACCACCCCAGCTTACCCCAGAGATGATTAATCAGGTTCTTACCTATCTTAGCGGGTTATCTGATTAGGGCCAGACACCTCCAGTGTTTTCTGCACCAGCACCTCAGGTTCAGGGGGTACAACATGCAGCCGTTGTGGCTCTCCGCATGGATGCCTCATTGGAAATAGGCACGTTTCCTCGATTGACTACAGGGTCCATAATGACAAATGATCAGCATGAACTTTTCACTAAATTCTTAAAGTTGAAAACTCCAGTATTCAAGGGTGCTGAATCTGAAGATGCCTATGATTTTCTGGTTGATTGTCATAAGTTGCTGCATAAGATGGACATAGTAGAATGATTCGGTGTGGAGTTTGTGACCTATCAGTTTCAGGGGGATGCCAAAAGGTGGTGGCGGTCGTAAATTGAGTGTCAACCAGCACAGGCACCACCTATGACTTGGGCATCATTCTCTAGCTTATTTATGGAGAAGTATATACCCCGGACTTTGAGGGATAGGAGGAGAGATGAATTCCTGAGCCTAGAGCAAGGAAGGATGTCTGTTGCTGCTTATGAGGCTAAATTTCGTGCACTATCTAGGTATTCCACTCAGCTTTGTTCAGTCCACAGAAGCGGATTCGCCGTTTTGTGAAGGGATTGAGGTCAGATTTGCGGATTCCAGCCTTACAGGTAG
>NC_028645.1:73221853-73222848 GCF_001406875.1 Solanum pennellii
TGGGTTACTTTTATCATAATGAATTATATGATAATTAGGGTAAAAGAAAAGAATCTAGAGAAGAAAAAGAAAAAGACAGAGAGGGAGAACGAGCGAGAGAGGAAGAACGAGGAGGAAAGCAAAAGGCATTGGGGAGATAGCTTGCTTGATCACGATTCTTCGGTGGAGGTAGGTTATGGTTTATGCTATGTGATAGTAAACTCTTAATAGCGATTGATATGTATTGGGTGGAATTGTAAAGTATTCTATATACTTGATTTTGTGTTTGTATGTTGTGATCGTATAATTGTGGTGGTTAGAATGATGAGATTGTTGAATCTTTAATCTTAAATCCTCTCTATTAAGATGATGCTTGACATAAAGAAAGCTTGATGAACTGAAATAATGAGATAGATGGATCGGAGTGTCACATTTCGACATGTAGGAATAATGGATCGGAGTGTCACGTTCCGACACATAGGAATAATGGATCGGAGTGTCATGTNTGAGCTGGCTGCAGTAGTATTTGCATTAAAGCAATGGAGACATTACCTATATAGTGTGAAGTCTATACAGATCATCGTAGTTTACAGTATGTCTTTACTCAGAAAGATTTGAATTTGAGGCAGAGGAGGTGGATGGAACTACTGAAGGACTATGATATCACTATTTTGTATAACCCAGGAAAAGCTAATGTTGTGGCAGATGCTTTAAGTAGAAAAGCAGGGAGCATGGGTAGTTTAGCTCCCTTACAGGTTTCTAGACGCCCATTGGCTAGAGAGGTTCAGACTTTGGCTAATGACTTTATGAGGCTGGAAGTACTAGAGAAAGGAGGATTTTTGGCCTGTGTGGAGGCAAGATCTTCTTTTCTTGACAAGATTAAGGAGAAGCACTTTACTGATGAGAAGCTGAGCCGAATTTGAGGTATGGTATTGCGAGGAGAGGATAAAGAGGCAATAATTGATGAGGAAGGCGTTTTGAGGATTAAGGGAAGGGTATGTGTGCCCCGTGTTGAT
>NC_028645.1:73226894-73240999 GCF_001406875.1 Solanum pennellii
ATGTTCTTCTTGTTGTTTTGTGGAGTGCAGCAAGTGCACCAGTGACTTCGACTCGTCCGCAACTCTAGCCAGTCTTCAGTACGTCAGATTTCAGGGTGAGCTATTGTTCCTAGCTCGGACTGGATTCTCTCATTCACGTCTTGATGTCCTTGAAGCTCGGACATGGACTATCGTTTTACTTATTTTAGTTCTTAAATACTCTTAGACTTAGTAATTTGAGGATAGATGTTCTTGGTGTGATGACTTCCAGATTTTGGGGATGATAAGTTTTGTATTTTTAGAAGTTTGTTTAATTGATTTCGTTAATGAGTTTTGGATCTTCCGCATTTTATTTACTATTCCAAATTTATATACCGGTAAACGTTGGGGTTTAGATTGTTGGTTCGCTCACCTAGTAAGATAAGTGTGGGTGCCACTCGCGGCTCGTTTTGGGTTGTGACACTTATATGCCATTAGATATTATCCGTAGTGATCTTTGCACATCGCCTGTTTTGAGTTCATCGGGTCATCGTTATTATGTCTTGTTTATGGATGATTATTCAAAAACTTTGTGGACTTTCCCTTTATCGCACAAATAACAAAAATTTCCCACATTTTTGAGTTTCAAGACATTTATTCGAACCCAATTTGAGCAAGACATAAAAAAATATACAATATGATAATGGCAGGGAATTTGATAATGGCCCCTTTTAAAATTTTTGTAAAGAAAATGGTCTCTCGATTAGTCTTTCATGTCCTCATACATCCCCTCAAAATGGGAAAGTTGAATGATAAATTTGTACGATCAGCAACATTATTCGTACATTATTGGCCCATGCTTCCCTTCCTCCCTCCTTTTGGCTTCATGCTTTGCAAATGGAGAATTTTCTTCTCAATATCCTTCCTTATAAGCTTTTAAATTATCAATAACCTCTTCGCGTTTTGTATCAAAAATATCTATCTTATTCTCATCTTTGGGTATTTGGATGTTTATGTTGTCCTCTTATTCCCTTTACAATCATAAACAAACGTAAACCCCGGTCCACTCTTTGTGTCTTTTTAGGGTATCCTTCAAATCAACGTGGGTAGAAATGCTTTGAGTTGTAATCCAGAAAAATCATCATTAGTCGTCACGTAATATTTGATGCGACACATTTTCCTTTTGCAAATACCATTACTCCTCAAACTCACTCGTCTGAGTTTCTCGACGATGGACCATCTCCTTACCTGGTCCATCATTTAATTACCTCTCCTAACCCACAAGTTGCACCTGTTCCTAACCCAACCACATCCACAATGCCCAAACCCAGAAAGTGGTTCCGACGTGCCTAGCGGTCGACACAGCCTTCCCCAGTCGACTCCTGGTCTTCCCCAATCGACTGCACCTCCTTCCACTCTCCCATCCAAATCTCTTCCTAGCCCCATTCTGATCTCTCCCTCACGTCACCCCACGAGTCCGGTTGCTCGGTGGCAGCATGGGATTTTGATGCCTAAGAAGTCTTTTAACCTTCTTCCATCAATATCTAAATCCCTTCTACCTCGTACCCTTGTATCTGCTGTTCATGACCTTAATTGGAAGTGTCTTGTATGAGGAATATATTGCTCTTATTGAAAATAAGACGTGGGAGTTAGTGCCCCATCCTTCAAATAGCTCATAAAGAAAGATATGATGGTTCATTTGAGAGGCATAGAGCCCATCTTGTAGGTGATGGTAAAACTCAACAAGTTGGCGTGGATTATGGTGAGATGTTTAGTCCGGTGGTCAAACCGGTGTCTATTCGCACGGTTCTCAGTTTGGCTCTCTCTAAGGCCTGGAAGATCCATCAACTTGACGTCAAAAATGCCTTCTTGCATGGGGAGGAGACAGTTAACATATATCAACATTTGGGGTATCGGGATCAGGATCGTCCTAATCATGTGTGTTTGCTGAAGAAATCTCTGTATGGTCTCAAATAGGCTCCAAGGGCTTGGTATAAGAGTTTTCCTGACTATGTCTGTACTCTTGGTTTTTATCAAAGTACTTCGGATCATTCGTTATTTATTTAGCGTTGAGGTTCTTCTATGGGTTACCTTTTATTGTATGTCGATGATATAATCTTGACTGCTTCCTCGGATAAGCTCCGTTAGTCGATCATCTCTCGTCTTAGCTTGGAATTTCCTATGAAAGACTTGGGCCATTTGAGCTATTTTCTGGGCGTTGCAGTCACTCGTCATGCCGCTGGTTAATTTTTATCACAAAAGAAATATGCTACAAAGATCATTGAATGAGCAGGAATGTCATCGTGTAAGGAATCTCCTACTCTGGTGGCTACAAAACCGAAGCTTAGTACTACTACGAGCAAACCATTTGAGAATCCCTCACTTTATAGAAGTCTTGCCAGGGAATTTTAGTACCTTACGTTCACAAGACCCGATATTACGTATGCAGTACAACAGGAATGCTTATTCATTCATGACCCAAGGGAGGAACACATGCACACCCTTAAGCGCATTTTCTCTACATACAGGGTACTATGGATTTTTGTCTTCGCATGTTTCCTTCCTCCACATCAACCCTTATTTCATACACTGATGCTGATTGGGGTGGATGCTCAGACACACTACGTTCAACGTCGGATCACAGTGTCTTTTTGGCTGATAACTTGATCTCTTGGTCCGCTAAACGTCAGGCTACTTTATCCCGTTTTAGTGCAGAGGCAGAATATCGAGGGGTAGCCAATGTGGTTTCTGAGTCTTGTTGGTTGCAAAATTTGTTGTTGGAACATCATTGTCCTATACAACAGGCTACATTGGTGTATTGTGATAATGTGAGTTTCATATATCTTGCTGGTAATCCGGTTCATCATCAACGCACTAAGCACATTGAAATAGACATACATTTTTTCCGAGAAAAGGTGGCTCGCGGCCAAGTTCGCGTGTTACATGTCCCCTCGCGTTATCAGATTGCAGACATATTCACCAAGTGTCTTCCTTTGGTTTTATTTGAGGACTTTCGGGACATTCTTAGCATTCGGTGACCTCCCGCTTCGACTGAGGGGGTGTGTTAGGTATATGATGAATATATTCTGATTTATTGCCTTTGTTAAGTGTATATTTAGTTCTTACTTATAGCTAGGTGTATATTTAGTTTTGTTAATTATAGTCTTGTATTGATTGTATATAAACCATTGATATCAATGAAATAGGGAAGGGAAACAACAAAACCATTTTTTTAAATCCATAAAACCAGCCAGAAAACATACCCCATCCATTTTTTTCCCTTTAATCACTGCAACCAGTGACTCCAATAACGAGCTTCAAGCTCCGCAGAACTGGAGACAGACAAAGATAGTGGTCAGTCCCATCCCCCTTCCCTTTTCGAGTTTTTGTTATTAGTGAGATCAAAGCTCCATAATATAACGAGCTCGGAGCTCTAACCTCCATCTCTTGTGTGGCAACAACTATTGGTGAATCCACATTATCATTACGGGTTCATACGAAGCCTCTTTAGAAGAAAATTATATTATTTTTACATGGTTAAAATAATTTTTGAGGTATATAATGTAGATATTAAACCACATTGGCTACTTCGTGTGTCTATTTCTTTAGTTTTTGATCCCGCTTACTGATTATTTTTACTCCACCACTAGCTCCAACTCCATTGGAAATGACAGATCCGGCAAAGATAATCAAGACCCGACCAACCTCCATTCCTATTCATTTTTTTTTCAAATGAGAAAACATACCTTCGGTGACACTCTTTTATTCTTTGCATTTACACATATCTATATCTATATTTTGTTTGTTAGATGATTTTATTCACTGTTAGTTTAGTTTTTGATTCAATATGGTTGGGTTATTCTTGTAAATTTAGTTTATTTTATCCATCTATTTATGTTTATAACATTAAATTAATTATTGTAAGACGTTCATTTTGTTATTTATTAATATTTTTATGAATCTTTGTTTTAATTTTTCTTTTAGTAAAGTTGAATTTTGGTAGTTTCCGGTGTTTTATTTCATTTTTATTATTTATTTTATTCAATTGCTTGTTGTTTCTTTGTGGTGCACATTTTACTGCTCTTAATTTATTTAAATTATTTTACGGATTTTAAGGATTTTTAGCAAGCCGTGTATTGATATTGTTATGTTGTTATTTTACATAGTTGTTGCAACTTATTTTATTTTATCCTTTGTTTAATTTAATATTTTTGTTGTGTTGAGAAAAATATCATATGAAATTGGCCAATGAAATATCTCTCCCTCGGTTTTCGAGGCCTCTCCATTTGAAAAGACATAAATTTAGTTTAAAGTTAATATATTTTGTATGTTAAAAATGGCCGATGAAGAAACAACCGTCAATTTCCAATGCCTCCAATGTTAATAAGAGGAATTTTTATTTTTATGTTATGATATTATTGATTTATTTCTACTCATATTTATTTATTACTAACACTTTTATTAAGTGTCTTTATAGGTACCTGGAGTTGCTTCTTGTTAAAACTTTTCGAATGAAGTTCCAATCATATTGTTTATTCTTTATTTTGTATATATCGATGTTAGGCAAACTATAGGTCGTGTCTTATATCACTGTTTTATTTTATTAATTGTGTAAATTTGATGTTTATTATACTAACATATTGTTTTTATGTCCTCGTCAATTTTAAAAAAATGATTTCAGTTGGGTCCCACATTTTTAGATTTCGGTGTATGCCTATGTAACACCCTGGAAAATTATTGAACTAAGAACCTAAACCTGTTTCGTTGTGAGTAGGATTTTACCTAGAAATTTAAAATTTCTTAAGTATTAAGGCCAGGTCACACTACATATAGCCCTTGACATCAAAAAAGAATTACAAAAAATTCATTCAATTCATTCGTTAGTTCTTTTATGTTTTGGGTCAACTTCAAATGACAAAATTTTTTAGTAAAGAATGAGTTAGGAGGCCTATAAGACATCAAATACAAGATATCTGAGTCCTCTTTCCAATGCCACAAAGTTAGCTAATTTTCTAGCTCGTATAAGGGACATATTTCCTCTTGAAGTAGGCGGTCCATTTAAGAAAAGTTACTCGAAAAATATGGGGGGTATTTGGTGTTTTTCTTACCCAATCATATTAAAATGAAATATAGTAATAACTAGGGCTCAAACTAATTTGGTTCAGTTTCAGAAATCCTTATTACGCTTATGCTTTTAGAAGAAAGTTCAAAAAGGGAAAAAAGAAGAAAGGAGGAAAAGGTTCAAGGCGTTCGTCGAAATTTCCTACAATCTTCGAGGGGTTTCCAAAAAGGGATCAATCCCAAGAGGTATGTAAATTTCAATAGTGTTGGATTCTTCACTAACATGCCAATCTTGAGTTTCTTTTGCAAATCTCTCTATAAATATTGATAAATTGAAGTTCATAATTTGTATTCTTCAAGTATAGTTTTCATTCGTAAATTAGGATGGGGTTGATATGTTCTTGAGAGGAAAGTTAGGAGTTTGAGTAGATTTTCGTGTACTTATACTTGGTATTCGAATCTATGTAAGTTGGAAAAAAACCATTCCATTCTAGGTAAATTAGAGCCAATAATAAAAGAAGAAAATTCGTCGGATTGTTCTGGGGGAAGACAGGGGAGGCTAACCCCAGCTGCACCTAAGGGGCTGGTGTGGCGCCCCAGTAGTGCACTAGGTTGATGCCTTTGAAGTTTAGAAGCTAGCGCCCTGTGCCAGTGTGCACCAGGGTCTCCTGCCCCAATGTTTTTTCTGTTGTTTTACTTGTCTAAGTTCTTTTAAAGTGTACCTTTACTCCCTATTGATTCTAAATACTCTAAACTACTTCTAGACATCGAGAAATCATTCATAACAGGAATCATAACCTTAATTAATAATTCAAATTCAAGAAAGAGTTCAGAGAAATGTTTTAAAAAGCCCCTTTGAGTCTTTTCGAGCAGCCTTCTGCAAAAACATTAAAAAACTTTAAAGACTTGAGTAAGGGAGTACGAGAATGAGGATGTATTGAGAACTCTATATTAGTGTTGAGATCAATGATTCAAGTCATTCATGCCCATAAATTCCGCATGAACTCAATAAATTGAGTATCTTCGAATAGAGTAGCACATTAAAGTTCTATATTATTGAGTATTGAGTTCCTTTTTGAAACTAAATTTCATAATTTGGACTACTATATGTTATACAAGGAGAACATTGAGTTGAGTGGGTCATGCCAAGAGTCTCGCATGAACCCTATGACTCTAGCATTCCTTGAATGCGGGAGTGATTAAATATCAAATATTGAGTTCTATAAATGGTTGTTGAAAACCTTGAATTGAGTCATTCACGTCCATAAATTCAGCATGAGTTCTATTTTGAGAAGTCTTGACAGTTATTCATAATTTGCTTAAAGGCTTGAGTAAATGAGTACGCGGAATAGTATAGTCAAGTTTAATTAACTATAAGATCCTATATGGGAACTAAGTATTTCCAAGAATAAATATTTTCATATTTAAAAAGAGGAGGAAAAAGAGAATTCCAAAAGAGTTTTGAGTAGTTTGGAGTATCATCTCTTTTAAGAGAAAGATATTTATGTAATAATCTTAAAAAACGGAAAGAGTTATGTTTTTCTTAAAACATATGAGCTATGTATATATTTGGAGTATTATTAAGCATCACCATGGGGGAGACTCCGAAAAACTCAAATCCCCCATAATACATCTAGCCAACTTGGGTAGAAAGGGTCATAGTTTGTAGATGATTCCTAATTATGTTTAGCATAGACTAGTAGATCCACATAGTTAGTAGGTTCTATACCCCGACAAAGTATATGATAGTTCTTGCAGCTAGGCTTGACGTTGTATCTTCACATAACTCATAGTGATGGTTGTCGGTTAGAAATTGCTCAATCGGAGTTCTTTTGTGTCTTTACATACAAATAAGATTTAGTATCGTATTTCATACAATTGAGTTATTATTGTATTTTTGCATACACTAAGTTATTATCCATTGTTTTAAAAGATTTCCAGACATTGCATCTTTTATTGTTGCCTTATCCTTCAGTATCCAAAGTTGAACTATGTTTCACAATGTTAAGTTGGACTATGTTTCACTAAGTTGAGCATCTTATTGTTGAGTTGAGCCATATTTCCCTGAGTTGTGTTGAACTATATTGCTGAGTTAAGTATCTTACTATTAGGTTGAGCTCTATTTTCTCTGAGATGACTTTAGTGAGTTCAGAAGAAGTAAGTATGTTACTCTTGAATTAGTTCAAGCTCATGTTATGCTTTATGACTCCCCTTACATGCTCGTACATTTTGTGTACTAAGACACTTGGCCTGCATCATTTCATGATTTACATACACATATTTATCATCAACAAGAATTTCATGGAGGTCATGTGATATTCCAGTAAGCTTGTAACGATTAGGTTCCGTCATTATAGAAAAGCCAATGAGGAAAATTTTTGGGTCACATTTTTTTTCATAGTAACTTGAAAATTCCCAACCTAATCCTGATTTTGATAAAATCACAATAATTAAGGTTTAAGGAACTATGGTAAAAACCGAGTGATATAATTATTACTTTGATTACTTAAGTGGATAGATAAATCATTAAGTAACCGGTAAAACTTTACAAAATTAAATTAAGGCGAGTAGAACTCCCGGAATCGTCTTAGCGTGAACCACATTTTCTGAGCATCATTGGTTAAAGGTGTGCTATGAAATTGGGGTCTAGGAAATATTGAAATAGCTAAGTGTTTCGTGGAATTTGCATTGACGGTGGTTTTGTTGCTCTGGCAGGGCCGTTGTAGCAGGGTGAGGGTCGCTATGGCGAGCCAGACATGACTTTAGGTCGTAAATAAAATCCTAAACATCTTTATTCTGCACTTTTGGATTTTTTGAGCCAAGGAATGTTCCCCAGGAAATTCTTGACAATTTTCCACCATTCCTATGTCTAACGGTATGCTTTTAACTCCCCAAATCTGTTTTTTTAATCTGTAGAACATAATCTAATGGGTAATTAACAATGGTCGAGGGTATTTGATCTAGACTTATTGTGGAAACAACTCTAAATTGGATGCTTGGAATCATCAATATGATCTAGGGCTCGTGGAAGTGTGATTGATTCGGGTAGTTAGTTATTTTTTATTGATTTTTGTGTTATTATGATTGTTTGTAGACCAAGAACAAGCGGAACGAATTGGGAAAGGAAAGAATCAAGTTTCTTAGGGTTTCAAGCATGTTTCAAGGTAGGTGATGATTCCAATCTATGGTTGTGTGATGTATGTTTGTTCTTGCTTCATTATGATACATGTATGTATGTGAATGTTGAATTATTGATCATATTAATCGTAAATGAGGAAAGATTAATGATAAAGTCCATGAATTATGACTTGTTTGTATGATTATGAGAATAAAGTAGTGATGGTGATTTGTTGAATGGATCAATTGCCATATTTTGGCATAACTAAATTGGATCAGTTGCCTCGTTCGGGAATAACTACGGATCAGTTTCCATGTTTCGACATAATTATTTGATTGGGTACCACGTTTTGATATGCTAAAAGTTTGGGTTTGGGTTGCATGAGAGCACCAATGATTTATATAATTATGCATCTTGAGAAATGTGAAATTGCACCTTGTTCGCAAATGTTGATGATATTGTATATGTTCGATATATGCATGTGATTATATTGTGGTAATGACTTATTATGTTTCACTTAGTGGGATAGTTGAATGATCCTACTAGTACAACAGTGGTTGTGTACTAATACTACAATTACTATTTCTTGTTGAGTACACGGCATCTAAAAGCGTTTGTTGACATACCTCATTTAGAAGATCAGTGATCGCCAATCGAATTCAAGGGTAATCTAATTTTTTGGGGCTCCCATTATTTCTCTTTCCATCCATGTCCACATTTGGGACTTAGACTTGATCTATTTAATATTAGTTCATTAGTTTGGGGTTGCATCCTTTCTTGTTTAGACTTGTTAAACTTAGATTTTTTGTACATTGACTTTAAAGTTCTAGACATTACTTGTGCATTGATAGTTTATTATTGTAGGTTTTTATTAGAGTTTATGGGAACTCTATTTGTTTTCTTAGTATTTAAGTTTATTTTGTAACTCAAATGCCTTAGTTTTTGGTTTAGTTGTTTTGTTTGGATTTTAGTAAAGGTATTCCCATCGGAGGGTTAGTGTGGGTACAAATCACGATGGTTTGGGTCTTGACAGAGTTGGAATCAGATCCTAGGTTCGTTGATCTCAATGTACAAAAATATGTCTAGAAGTGTCTCACAGAACAGTACAGGGACGCCTTTTCTTTTCATCAAGAGGCTACAGGACTTCTGAAAATCTCTCTATTTTCTCTTGTCGCCTTCTTGCTATAACTTGATTCCAATTGGTATCTAGCGATTAAAACTGATATCAAACCTTCTTCACTCATTTTTCCGCATATGATTAACTCTAGACATCACGATGTCACACCCCAAGGTCCCATCAATTCTTGAACTCAGTAATCTACAAGGACAGGTTGCGACCGAGACAGGGGTAGACACAGTGGAAGAGTAGCTCCTTCTACATATGGGGTATCGATTGTAAAATTTCCCCCAAAATAAGTCCCCTCCTGTATATCATGAAGAGATAGAGGAGAATGTCTATGTTTAGGATGTTGAGGAGGTTTGATAAAATGAAGAGGTACAAGGTGAGACTAACAGTGTTCCTTCGATAGACCCAGTGTTCGATCGACATATCATGTCATTATTGAAAGGATTGTTTGGTCCTGGAGTGCTTCCTTCTACTAATGAAACTCAAGCTTTGTCCAACCCCTCTATTTCTATCACTTCTCTCATGGTGGGTGGAAACGTAGGTACTGATGCTTTTTTCCGTCCTTTGTTGGGTTATGTTATGACTTGTAATGAGCATGAAATATTGGCTATGTTTCTAAATTTAAAGCCTCATGTATTTCTTAGTCTTAAGTGTAAGGATGCTAATGAATATATCTTAGACTTCTATAAAAGGCTTCTTAAGTTGAGTATTCCTCATTAGCATGTGGTTGAGTTCATGACATTTAAACCTGAAGGTGAGGACAACTAGTGGTGGAGAGGTTACATGGAATGCATATCTTCATTTTCACCTCCACTAACTTGGACCTAGATTCATGCTCTGTTTTTTGAGAAATATGTGCATTGAACTTTGAGATATCCTAAAAAAGAATAGTTTATGTCTGTGGAACAAGGTTGTATCTCTGTGGATGCTTATGAGACCAAGTTACATGCTTTATCTAGATATGGTACATAGTTGCTGACTACTGAGGAAGAGAGGATCCATTGGTTTATTAGGGATTAAATTTTGAGTTGCAGGTATTATCTGTTCATATGACCGCTGCAGGGAGAAGCTTTAATGAGGTGAGACTCTATGTTAAGAATGTGCAGGGGTAAGACGAGATAGTCAGGCTAAGGCAATGGAAAAAATGGCCATGAACTGGGGTAACTTTGAAGGTTCTTTATCCAAAGGATCAGGGAGGACAACACTTGCACTAAGGCCGATTCAGTACACCATGCCACCTCTAGAAGTAATTAGTTATGAACTTTATATCATAATTTGATTCAGAATCGCTAGGGAGTGACGCCTTTGACTGGCAGTAGACCATCCTTCGATCTTACTTGCTATAATTATGGAGAACATAGGCATATGAGGAGAGATTATCCCCACCCACGTGTGTTGGATTCCACGCATCAACCATTGAGAGTAGTGGTACCCGCAGGGAATACCAATAATTGTAGAGGATATCCACATTGTGGGAGAGGAGGTAATCAGTGAGGCCATGGGGATACATGAAATGGTAATGCAAGGAGAGGTACCACACATCCTGGTAGGGAAGTATCAAGATGATAAGGCTCCATGATATGCTTTTTCGGGCAAATATAAGGCAGAGGTATCTGACGCAGTGATCACAAGTACTAATCTTATTTGTGAGCAGATGACTAATGTGTTATTTGATCGAGGTTCTCCTTATTCTTATGTAATCGTTAGATTCGCCTCAGAATTCTATATGAAATGTGATATACTTGATGCCAACATCCTTGTTTCTACCCTAGTTAGAAAGTCTGTCATAATCACCCATATTTATCGTGTTTGTCCAATTTTATTTATGAGTTTCCAGACTTGGGTTAATTTGGTTATTTTGGACATGACTGACGTTAACATAATCTTAGGCATGACTTGGTTGTCCCCCTATTATGTGGTGCTTAATTGTAATATTAAGTTTGTAACTTAAGAAATTCTAGGAAATGAAAAGTTAGAGTTGGAAGGGGTGTAAAAACCTAAGAAAGGTAAGATCATATCCTACATTCGAGCTAGAAAACTGGTGGGGCAGGGCAATTTGGGTTATTTTTCTCAAACTAGAGAAGTTGAAGTTGCGACTCCATCAATTGAGTCCATTCATGTGGTATAAGAATTTAGAGAATTGTTTTCTTATGATTTGCATGATATGCTTCTGGATAGAGATAGAGATTTCTGCATGGATTTAGAGCCTACTACTCGTCCCATTTCCATATATCCCTCCATATGCCATCGATGTAGAGGAGTTAAGAGATATTAAGGTTAAAATAAAAGATCTTCTTGATAAATGATTTATTTGTTTTTAGTGCTTCCCCATGGGGTACTCATGTTTTATTTTTTAAGAAAATAGATGGTAACATCAGAACGTGTAGAGAATACAGACAATTGAATAGGGTCATTATCCGAATTAAGTATCTGTTGCCTCGGATAGATGATAATTTTGACTAATTGCATGGTGTATTAATTTTTCTAAGATTGACGTAAGTTCTAGCTACCATATATTGAAAATTATGCATGGGGATGTGCCCAAGAGGACGTTTAGAACTCATTATAAACACTAATAGTTTTTGCTTATGTCTTTTTGTTTGACCAATGCACCTGCAACTTTCATGAGCTTGATAAATGGCGTTTTCAAACCATTCCTTGATTTGTTTGTTATAGTTTTTTATTTGAAAAGTGAGGAAGAGCATGCTGACCATCTTAGATTGTTCTAGGTGTTCTTGGGAAACAAAGGTTGCATACTAAATTTTCTAAGTTTGAATTTTGGTGGACTTCGATTGCATTTTTGGGGCATGTAGTTTTAAAATAAGGGGTAATCATAGATACCCAAAAGATTGAGGCGGTTATGAATTGGCTTCGGCCTAACTTTGTAACAACAATTAGGAATTTTGAGGGGCTCGCAAGTTGTTACCATCGATTTGTGAAGGACTTTGCTTCTATTGCCAGTCAATTGACTAATTTGACAAAAAAGGAGATGACATTTGAATGGACTGAAAAAGAGGAGATCTTATAAATCTCAAGACCCTTTTGACCACCACACCCATCCTAGCATTAAAGTTGAAGGTAAACAGTTTATTTTTTATTGTGATGCTTCACATTCTGGCTTGGGTGCTGTGTTGATACAGGATAAGAATGTTATAGGTTATGCCTCGCGTCAATTGAAGGTGCATGAGTGGGTTATCATATACATTATTTGGAGTTGGAAACGGTAGTATTTGCTCTTAAGCTCTAGCGGCATTTACCACAATGGCGTTAAGTGTACGGTATTTACTGATCATCGTAGTTTGCATCACATGTTCATCCAAAGGAATCTGAAATTAATATAGCCAAGGTGGATGAGTTAACTTACCGATTACGATGTTATCATTCAATATACCATCCAAGAAAGTCTAAAATAATTGTAGTCGCTTTGAGTCGGAAAGCGGTAAGTATGGGTAGTTTATCTTGCTTGAGTGTAACCAAGCTACCTTAAGCTAAACCAATTCAGATCTTGGACTATAAATTCATGCAATTAGGCCTCTCAAAAAAAGGTGTGGTGTTAGCTAGTTTTGAAGTAAGGTCCACACATATGGAAGAGATCAATGCCAAGCAATTGGAATATGAAAATTTTAATGAACTTAAGAAAAAGACTGCGACTGGTAAGGCAAAAGATACCACTCTTGATGTGGAGGGTGTGCTTAGTTTTAAGGGGAGGATTTTTGTTTCCCGAGTTGATGATTTAATTCAAAAGTTGTTGATAGAGTCCCATGGTTCGCGGTATTTTATTCATCAAGGTGTGACAAAGATGCACCCAGATTTGAAGCAAATTTATTGGTAGCCGAACATTAAGAAGTATATAGCGGATTTTCTGGCTAAGTGTCAAAATTGTCAACAAGTAAAGTATAAACATTAAGTCACTCCTGGTTTGCTTCGAAGCATGCCTATTCTAGAATTAAAGTGGGAGAGGATTGCCATTTATTTTGTGTTTAGTCTTCCTAAGACTTTGTGGAAGTGTGATTCTATTTTGTTACCGATTGATTGTCACTACCCAATGCTACCCCTCTAGATGTGACACGAAGTACAAGGATTTGGGAATCCTTAAACAAGCCTCATAGCATATAATGAACATAGGAAAATAGTGCGAAATTTAAAACTTCTCTTTAAAATCAGTCTTTTATAAAAACAAGGAGTCCATGACACTATACCTCATGCCATCTATCATACTTGAATTAAAAATCTTGAATAACAACTTTGGGGCATAGCCCTTACAAAAGTCTAGATAAAAAGAAAGGCTTAAAAGGACATAATGGCTAAGACCTTGAATATTGTAAGGACTCACCAATTTTCTTGCTCTTGATATACTATGGTCCTAGTCATAAGGGTAGAAGTCGATATCACCAAACCATACACTTATCGAAAATGTAGAAATATAGGCTAACACAAAATGTACTAAGTATGGAAGTCATGCATAAAAATTCTTAAAACATGCAAAAGAGATATTTAAGTTGAAACCATGCTATATGCCAATTTTGAACATCATAATTGAAATAGTTGGAGAATGTATCTCATAAGACAACTCATGTACAATTCATCATAGCATAAAAGATATCATCATAATTATAAATATAGTCTCCAACATATGCACAATGCACATCCCAATCATCACAAGGCATAACACACACATAGTTTAATACCAAGATCATCTCATCATAATAGAATTATCAATTTGAAACCATAAGCTATGCTTGTGCAATGCATAGGTATAAAACCATGATCCTACCTACACTAAGTACCATCTTAGGCTACCATGCTCATACTTATCATGTTTTTGGTCTCATCCATAGTAAA